>NC_041399.2:168868235-169135735 GCF_900747795.2 Erpetoichthys calabaricus | reverse complement strand
TATACACATATATATATATTTGCAAACTGTTTCTTCTTCATTGAGGTTTTCGCTTTTTTCATTTCATTGAAAATTAAAGCAGTAGCTGCCAAATTATGTAGCTTTCTTATTAATTTTTCAACATTGTGTAAAATAACTTTTTAAAGTAACAAAACGTTTAAATACTGGTTATCCTTTTACACTAAAATATTACTAAAGAGAAACAAAAAAAGTAAAATGCATATGTTCTTTTTCTTTAAGGAGATTTAATATTACTGAAGAAAGAAAAAAAAAACTAAAACAGCCAAATGGGGCTATGCATACAAACTTAAAAGGTTTAAATAAAACAGAAATATACACTTTTATTTTTACTGGCTTAACTTGTGGAGGGTGTATCCTGTAGCAAAGCCCTAACTTTTTAAGTGAAAGCCTGTTTCAGTCAATAAGTCTTAAAAACAGGTGTAAAGATATTGACAATAAGCTACGGAAACCCACCAAGACATGGAATCGTTTAAATCAAGTATCATTACATCTTCCTTTCTTAAAGAGAAGTAAGGCAGTACTTATAAGCTTACATATATATATATATATATATATATATATATATATATATATATATATATCTATATCTATCTATATATCTATATCTATATACATATATATATATCTATATCTCTCTCTCTCTATATATATATATATATATATATATATACGAGCTGTATATACCCGGCGTTGCCCGGGGCAGAAGTAACCTAATCGGTCAAACACTTACATATATACCAAAGTAAACGTAATCGGTTAAACAGCTTCATATATACAGAAGCGAACCTAATCGGACAAACAGCTAATCTATATACATAAGCAAACCTAATTGGTCAAACAGTTACATAAATACAAAAGCAAACCTAATCGATGAAACAGCTTCATATATACAGAAGCGAACCTAATTGGTCAAACAGTTATGCATGTGCAGAATAATTTTACAAAGATTATGCGTGTTAACAATCATTAAAAAGAAAAGATTCAGGAACTCTTGTTCTATATGTGATGAAGCTGGATGAAGCTGACTTGACGAAGACGTAGGTGGCATAGATTGGTTTTTCTAAAACAGAAGAAAAAAATGAGTATCTATTATTATTTTAAATTAGAATGAAAATGAGAACCTTGATTAGAGATAGATTATCCGTATTAAAATATGTGCATGAATAAACTTTTGGTAACTCTCTAGCAAAAGTTTATTCATAGAAATTGGCATGGGATGGCTTTGTGAAAAAGTAAAAATTAGATAAAAATAAATTGAGAATGCGTACTTCGATTTGACTGAGATTATCTGTAATGATGAAAAAAAAGTTTAGTATGTTTTTTTTTCCATACGGGAAGGATGTAAAACCTTACATAGGCACCCTTCAGCCCGTACTGAAGGGTACTGTCAGATTCTTACTGACTAAAAAACACCCTTTTTATTCCACAGCTACCCCAAAAAACCACTATTAGGCATTACTTTGGGGTGGCAGTAGTTTAGTTATGAAACAGCTGGGTCCTGAAAAAAATCTGTCTTATTAGTGGCTTCATCACATATAGAAGAACAGTTCCTCAATCTTTTCTTTTTAATGATTGTTAACACGCATAATGTTTGTAAAATCATTCTGCACATTCATAACTGTTTGACCAATTAGGTTCGCTTCTGTATATATGAAGCTGTTTAACCGATTAGGTTTACTTTGGTATATATGTAAGTGTTTGACCGATTAGGTTACTTCTGCCCCGGGCAACGCCGGGTATATACAGCTCGTATATATATATATATATATACATATACACACATACATGCAGTTTTAATAACACAGAAATCAATATAAACATTAACATCATTATCATATGAGAATATGAAGTAATATATAAGAAGCACATTTCATATAAATATAAATTATTAAACAGTAAAATCTTCTTCTGTAATTTGCTACCGTGGCAATTTGTGTGTCTGTCCAGGATTTTAAATGACCTGTAGCTCGCAAACCGTTGCACCTATACACTTGAAATGTGGTACACATATAGTACGTCACGTCTACTATCCGCTTTATGGGTGATGATTGTTTTAGTCTTTTTATCTTTATTTTATTGTACAATCAAGTCCTATCTGCGCACAGCAGGGCAGCCGTGGGCGGATGCGTATGGTGTATTCACTCGATGTTATCGTGCATTGCGCTGTCAGTGGTATTTTGATAAAAGAATTTGAACAACATATAAGAAGCGTATAAATTATTAAACAGTAAAACATTAACATTTAAGAAGTAAAGTTACATTAAGTACTACTGCTGTGCCTTCGGGTATACCTCATTTTTTGTTTGGCCATTACATGCTTAAATGTATACATTTTTTGGTGCACCTACCCGAGAACACGCGACATATAACCGAGCGTGGGAGAAGCATGGATTTTAAACACGCGTTGAGTTGATGTGCTGGTCTCCCTCGTGAAATAACTGGCAATGTTTGACTAAAATCTACAGCGAGTAAAACGACATTAGCTCCTATTTTTTTTTTACGATCTCTGAGATGTTGCTTTTTTTCGGTTCAAGGCTTCATAAGCTCTTTTATGTTGTATGGTGTACTTATCCCAAACCATCATCTTTGAATGTTGCAAGACTTTCGCCTTGTATGTAGATCGGGGTAATTACATTCATTGCATTCCTAGTCTGAATCACAATGTGATTGTATGGGTGGTTACCTGGCACTGTAGGGTTGCCACCCGTCCTTTAAAATACGGAATCGTGCCGCGTTTTGAGAATGAAATTGCGCGTCCCGTTTTTGAATCAATACTGGACGGGATTTATCCCGTATTTTTTTTATCATTTTTTTTTTTTAAAGCAGCGTCTCATGCAAAATCATCCCACACGCATTTATGAAGATGCCTCCTTTCCTACTTTTGATTGGGTAATACTTGATGTCATCGTTAGTTTGATTGGTGTTTTTAACTGTCCAGTGAGTAGGGCGTGTCTTTCAACCGTAAGCAGATTTTTTGCAGTGGTATCACTGACCTCGACGACGGCGACGTTATACGTCAAAAATAAATTACGATAAATGACGATTTTAGCGATACTTTATTACGACGGCGGCTACATAGACACGATCAAATAAAAACAAAAAATCAAATAATCATTCTACATTTTCAAAACGTCGAAAAAACGACGGAATGAAAAAAAGGCCCACCCGACGACCCACCCATTCCATTTTTATATATATAGATATACATATACATATATATATATATATATATATATATATATCTAAATCCCCGCAAAGTACTGCTTTTAAATTTTTATGAAGAAGAAAAGCTTTTTAAATTGAGGGAAAATATCCCAATAGGAATTTGTTAAGGATCTGTTTTTTTGTGAAACAGCCTTAACACAGCTTTTCCGCTGTTTTATAAACGAACACCATATAAGGTCTTCCTTTTTCCTTGCTTCGCCAAGGAAAGAGCCCTTTTAGTAAATCCAAGGGTTCTTCGCTTTTTTTTTTGTTTGTTTATTACGATTGTTATAGTTCTGTTTGTATACGACGTTGTCAGTTCAGCACTCAGGTTGTAATATGACCAAGCTGTGCAAGCTAACTGTTAAGAATGCAACGTATAGTTGTACATGAGAAAAGCAATCTTGCCTCAAATCAGTGGCAACCTTTTGTAGGTCTATGAACTTAATTTAAAGTTTAGGTTTACACGGTGCTTTCTTTCCGAAGTACCTGCACTCATGAATATGTCTGTATGCGTCAGTCGCTGAAATCCCCACGCTTCGCACCGGCGAAGTACTGCTTTTAAATTTTTATTAAGAAGAAAAGAAAGCCTTTTAAAATTGACCGAAAATATACCAATAACAGTTTGTTAAGGATCTGTTTTTTTGTGAAGCTGCGTTCACTCGAGTGATCACTTCGAGCTGACTTGCTGGCTAACCATAAGCGTTACCTGGTAGGTAACCACCCACACAATCAGATTGTGAATCAGACTACGAATGCCGTAAATGTAATTACCCCGATCTATATGCTGTCAAATAAACGAACCACACGGCGTGGCGCAATTTTAGGGGCTTCGCCTCTAGCGCTGACGTCCGAGGTTCGATTCCCGTATTGGAGTGAAGTGAGTGGGTGGTTACCTACCAGGTAACGCTTATGGTTGGCCAGCAAGTCAGGTAACATCAGCCACGGTGCCTTCAGTTGTGAGAAGCAGATCATAGAATGGATGAAAATAGTTTACTGTCAAATAATGCAAAGAGTACGCGACACCTGTTTCCCCCTTATTCTTGGCTCATCAGGCGTACACACTTATTGCACTCGCTTACGGTAATCGAACGTCAGACGTCAGCGCTAGAGGGGCTTCGCAGCGGTGAAGTATTGCTTTTAAATTTTAATTAAGAAGAAAAGAAAACCTTTTTAAATTAAGTCTTAAAAAGAGGTGTAAAGATATTGACAATAAGCTACGCAAACCCACCAAGACATGCAATCGTTTAAATCAAGGCGCAAGTCGAAAAAACACCATCCCATAATATTAGTTAACGATTAACACATTTGTATATGTATTGTAAGCATACAATACAACTGATAATATGTTGCGCTTATTTATCTGGTGTACTGACATTTTTGCGCGTTTAACGGCTGAAATCTAACGTGGTTTGTGCCCTTCAGAATGAAAAGAGTTTGCATTTACCTTTTTAATAAAAGGCGAGCTTTTAAGCCTGAGAAATCACCCCGTAAATGCACACGTTTAATTGCACGTGTTAATATGTATGCTTACACAGTATTAAAAGACACTCAACAAGTACACAGTATTAAAAGACAGTCAACAATTAACGTCATTTACCTTCGTTCCCGCCTCCTCCATTAGAGTATATGGACAAACAATAGGTTCCAGTTATGACCATTACACGTAGAATTTCGAAATGAAACCTGCCTAACTTTTGTAAGTAAGCTGTAAGGAATGAGCCTGCCAAATTTCAGCCTTCTACCTACACGGGAAGTTGGAGAATTTGTGATGAGTGAGTCAGTCAAACAGGTTCCAGTTATAACCATTACGTGTAGAATTTCGAAATAAAACCTGCCTAACTTTTGTAAGTAAGCTGTAAGGAATGAACCTGCCAAATTTCAGACTTCTACCTACACGGGAAGTTGGAGAATTAGTGATGAGTGAGTCAGTCAAACAGGTTCCAGTTATGACCATTACGCGTAGAATTTCGAAATAAAACCTGCCTAACTTTTGTAAGTAAGCTGTAAGGAATGAGCCTGCCAAATTTCAGACTTCTACCTACACGGGAAGTTGGAGAATTTGTGATGAGTGAGTCAGTCAAACAGGTTCCAGTTATAACCATTACGTGTAGAATTTCGAAATAAAACCTGCCTAACTTTTGTAAGTAAGCTGTAAGGAATGAACCTGCCAAATTTCAGACTTCTACCTACACGGGAAGTTGGAGAATTAGTGATGAGTGAGTCAGTCAAACAGGTTCCAGTTATGACCATTACGCGTAGAATTTCGAAATAAAACCTGCCTAACTTTTGTAAGTAAGCTGTAAGGAATGAGCCTGCCAAATTTCAGACTTCTACCTACACGGGAAGTTGGAGAATTAGTGATGAGTGAGTCAGTCAGTCAGTCAGTCAGTGAGTCAGTGAGGGCTTTGCCTTTTATTAGTATAGATAACTATTTAAAGAATTGATGACATAAAGAATCATATATAATGTGAAGAACATTAATTTTAAAGCTAATAAGAAGGCAAACAAGCAAAAAACAGGTGGAGGTCCATGCGGTTCAAGACCTAACCCCTGCAGAAGAGTTGGCTCTCCAGCAAAATGCCCATCGCCGTTTCTGACGGCATTCCACAGGGAAGCTCCTCCTCAGAACCAGTGGCAGGATGCAGTGGTCACTTCATTTCAGGTAAAGGATGGTCATTGCATATATTTGTCCTCAATGTGTGCCATAGGTATGTTCCATATAGCCCTCTTTTGTTGGGTCAGTTGCAGGGAATGTCATATCCCTAGAACCTGTGTCTGACCAATGAGATATTGACGAGGGTCAAATATTGATGAAGACACTGTGTCTGATTATTCATCAGGAGGAGAGGTACATTTTCCAAATAATGTTTTATCAAACTCCACTCTGATCAGTCCCATGTGCCCCAATCACATTTGGAAATCCTGGGTAATGAGAATGTTAGGCTGATTGTGAGATTCTTCATGGAACTGTGGGTGTTTTTACCTGTGTATTACCTACCTGCAATGGCATGAAACGCCTCTTTTATTGTCTGCACACACAGGTGTCCAAGAAACACTATGAAAACCCAAAGGAAATATTTCAGAGCCAAACAGACTTTAATAAATTGCCTGGCAAACTGCACGTTTAGATAGATTTTCCGCATCGCCTACAGTATATAAAAAAAGTGCCGCTTGCAAAAAACCACAAAGCATTGCATACTGTCTGTGTGGTTGTGAGAGCCCGACTTCACCGAGTTTGACTTCGAATATAAGATCCTAATAAATTTTTGAGGTACAATATTCCCCCTCAGCTAAAGCGGTATCTTTCGAAAAGAATTTCCTCCGGAAGCAATAAAGGATCTTGCCGATCGCACAAACCCCTCTCTATATGAAATTCTCTTCTTAAAATTTGCGTACCAATATCAATTGGTCGATCATTCATGAACGACAAAGTCATGACTGAATGAATTCCACGCATGGACACTGATTAAGTGTGTGAGCTAATCCTTGTTTACATCGAACAAACCTCCTCCGAGCAGGTTTGAGGATTAGGATGTGTTGCTATGACAACACTTCCAGCAAGAGTTTCAAAAAACCGACAGATCCAGGATCAGACCAAATCGTCAACAATTACATCCTAGCTAAACGAGTAATCCACATACGAAAAATACCCCCCTGATCTATGATCTTCTGAAATACCTGAAGACTATGTATTTTTGACTGATGTATTTTTATTCTACACTCTATATTTCCTATACCTTAAATATTTTGAAAACATTTAGCTGTTTAACATACAATCTAAATTTTGGCTTATTCATTATTCTTTAACTCTCTTCTCCTTTTCTCTTCTAAGGGCAACTGGGTTTTCCCAGAATATTTAACCCTTGGCTCTGGCTGGGTTGGAGAGAGTGAGGTGGGTTCTTTTCTACCTTTCCGTTTGTTTATTGTTTGCTTCTTTTCATTTTGTCTTTTTTTAATAATATTATCAGAAAAAAATAAAGAGGTAAATCCAAACAAACTATTCTCACTTGCATGTATGACTTGTATTTTGTGCATATTTCTGAAATATTTTCCTGATGCAGAGGCTCAAATCCAGTAACTGGAGATTGAATAGTGAGTTCTCTTTAAAACATTTGTTATGATTCAATGTTTTAAAATGTCTGAAAATTAAATGTTACTTTTCAAATTAAATTGGTATTAGTAATTACTTATATCTAGTTTTCTCTCCTTTTCGGAAAAAGCAATGCTCATAATACATTATTTTTAAAATCCATGCACACAAGTTAAATTAATGCATTTTCCATGCTAATAATCATAATAAAGTAAGTAGTTTAAATTAAAAAAAGCAATATAAATTAAACACTTCTAGAATGGCTATAACATATTAACATGTTTATCTTAATTAAGTAAATTAATAAAGACCTCCTTTATCACATTATAAACAGCTGTTGTGATACTGTACTCTTTCAAAACAATTTGAATAAGCTATTCCCATGAGCTGATATACCTAAAAAATTTCTAAAACATTTATCATTTGAATTATAATTGTTTTTATTTACAGTTTAGGTTTCCTAGTCTTTTTATGGATTCAGGACTTTTCAGTTTTCCAAAATATAATGTGTTTGTTAAGAATTTCAAAATTACCTGACCAAGGGTATGTACGAATTAGTCATGGGTTAAACTAATTAACTGAATAGGTATTTCCATTCCAATCTCTCTCATAAGGGTCCTAAGGGTTGGAAAAATATTATTTTTCCAATAAAAATGCCTTTTTTATAAATTTTTTTCCAGATTTGTATTGGTCCATATTCTACATCTTGTATCAGATGTACCTGATGGCTTGCTTTGTCTTTTTATACGTACTTTAGTCTCCTGAAGGTCCTTTTTAACTTCCTGTATTACATGACAGTTATTCCCAAACACAAACAAAAATCTTTGAATCTCATTGGGTTTTAGATTGTGTTTAGTATACGAACCATTTGTGGTCCTAATGAGTATTATCAGCCTTCCTGTACTGACTTTATATTGTTGTTATTAACCAGCTCACAAAATTTAAAAGAACTTTTATTGTGGAAAATACTTAGTAAACAAAGATGAGTCTTAAGCATTAGCATATATTGAATCCAAATATGGATGTCCTTTATTTACACCATCTGATAGTGATAACATCTGATATCTGATACCATCACCCACACACTTTGCTCAAAGCATCATGGAAGACTGAATAAATCCAACAGAAAGCTTCCTTTAATCAGCTTGGTTCATTTACATATAATGACTGCAAAGCATTTCAAACAGACCAGTAAGCACAGGCCTACCGATAAATAGAATCTTCTAGAAACACACATCTGCTTTTAAGTATTATGTCAAGTCCCAAAATAGTCAAACATATTAAAGAGTTGTGGGTGGACACTTGGTTAAAAAACAAATTCACTTCTTATATGCAATCTGTTATCAGAGAAAAAATATAAAGTTAAATAAATGTTATATATCTCATTTTTTTTATTTAAATGTGTGTACAAATAAAGTTAGGATGCCCTAGTTTAACAGGCCAGGCAATTTCAAGCACTTTTTCCTTTTCTCTTATAGACTGCAATATGAAAACTAGGCCTCAATGCATGCTTAACACACTGCACAGACCAAATTGGACCAGACTGAAAATTTGTAAAAAGAGGGGAACTCTGTAAATCCCCTGGCCTGAAAAAGAAATATCAGTAGTTCTCTAGTAATAAAACAGTTTATAAACATTTATTAACAGAATGATTTAAAAACAAATCAAGAACAGAATAGGCCCAAACAAGGCACACCTAAAAAGGCAAATCAAAGATCTAATAAACCATGTTCATGGCAAAATAATCCAAAACCACAGATGAAAGCAAAAACCAAAATACGCAGTACTTACAAAAATGAGTTGAATGTCACAAGCCAGAGATCGTGAGCTAATACCATAGCATTAAGTTGAGGAATTGAAGGTGAAGTATTAAGAGGCCCCACCCCCTTAGGTTCCACTTACTAAGAACAATGAACATTACATTAAAATAACAGATGGCAGAAATTGTCAAAAACATTTACATAATTAAACAACCAAAAACTATAAAAAAGAAAAATTAAAAATCTAACAAAAGAAAACAAACAGGTTGGAGGCCTGGTTGAACCATAACGCATTGGGTTTTTAGAGGGAAACACAATGGTTATTGTTGTGTCTGAGGTAAATGATGGTTGTGAGATAGGGTAAGGATGTAAATGACATAATCTTATTTGTCACCTTAAAACAGCCTATTTATTTGAAATTTCTCCTGAACATCACCATCATTACTGGTTTAAAGGTCATTCTCATGGGTTTTCCCAGTTTAGCCTATTGCTGCCCTAATCTTATTCCTCCAGACTCTGTGGTCCTTAGCAGCCTTTGTGGTGTGACCCTTTCTTTTAATGACATCAGATACCACTTTCAAACACTTCTTCTTTAACCTCTCTCTGAGTCTTATTCCTTCCACCTCCATATTGGTGCACCTTTTTAACTAGCAGTCTTCTGCTTTTCAATCCACATTCTCAAACAGCCTTAATCTATTTCTACTCCAAAACAAGTCTTTCTCTTATAAGAAGATATTGTGTAAAGTTCAAACATTGCTTTGTCTTTATTTCATCAGGGACATGACAGAACTAGTAGGTGTTTCCAGTATCCTTAGGACGTTGGGAGGTTAAGGAGAACAATTTTTGCTTATAGGTGTGTAGAAATCTGTTCCCTTCATTAGTAAGGACTATACTCTTGGTTTATTGCTATTTCTACTATTACATTACTATTACATTAGGAATTA
The DNA here is from genome assembly GCF_900747795.2 of Erpetoichthys calabaricus. Taxonomy (NCBI): domain Eukaryota; kingdom Metazoa; phylum Chordata; class Cladistia; order Polypteriformes; family Polypteridae; genus Erpetoichthys; species Erpetoichthys calabaricus. The sequence continues at coordinate 169,125,713 of NC_041399.2, read as the reverse complement.
TCATGTTTATCCTAGACTACTTTTTAAAATCATTCCCAGGGTTCATTCTTTTTTTATCGTAATATCTTAAAATTGCTGAAGATTATTTTAAGCTTAAAGACTGTTAATGATTATATTTTTGGCAGTTAGTATTAAGAATTCAGCTGCAATAGATATCTCTGTTTTAATTCTCTAACGCCGCTGTGGGTTGGGGTTTGTTTTGTTTTGGATGTGCCTGTCTCTTTCTATGTCAGAGGACCGAGACATCGCGAAGTGGGATCAAGCCTCATGTGGGGAGGCAAAATGTGGGGGTGGGAAGGAGAGCACGCTATATCTAATCTATTCTTCTAATCCTTATAACTATAAATATCAATGCAACAATAGGCTAAAATGCAATTACTCATGGGGAATTTTGAAATTAAGATTAAAACTGCCTCACTACCAGTTAAGACTATAAAATGACATTAAAAACTCAGAATCAATGTCTCCATGATGGGACAGTTAACTTTGTGAGCTGGAATGTTAAAGGCCTGAATCACGAATTAAAGAGAAAGAAAGTATGCTCTCACCTAACAGGCTTAAACACTAAAATAGTATTTTTACAAGAGACCCACTTACTAAGCAAGGATCAGTTCAGACTACAAAAAGACTGGACTGGCCCAATGTTCCATTCTAGCTTTATAAAGAAAACTAGAGGGGTGGGAATTCGCATACACAGAACAGTTCCATTTGTAGCATCAGATGTACAGTAGTATCGTACCCTGAAGGGAGATATGTGATGGTCATGGGCAACTTATTTAACAGTAAAATGATTTTGATAAATGTTTATGCACCCAATGTCGATGATAAGAAATTCATGCAAAATCTATTTGCATCCATTCCCAAAGTGAACACTCATAAAATTATAATGGGACTTTAATTGTGTTTTAAATCCACTCTTAGATAGGACTCCTGTGACAGGGGGGACTACATCTAATACTGCAAAGACAATTACACAGTTTTTAAATGACCACAACTTATCAGACCCCTGGAGGTTTCTTAACCCAAACTCAAGAACATATTCGTTCTACTCACCAGTGCATTATAGCTACTCAAGAATTGATTATTTTTTTTATAGATAATAATTTCTTGCCTAAGATTAAATCATGCAAATACAACACAATTGTAATCTCTGACCATGCCCCTCTAGTCTTGGAGCTAAAATCATTAAGCCCCTCACACTCACCTCGCAGATGGCGTCTTAACCCTATTCTATTGGCAGATGAGAACTGCACAGAATTTATATCCACACAAATCAGCTTCTTCCTAGAGACAAACATGCCCACAGAGGTTTCTGCAGGAACACTCTGGGAAACTCTAAAGGCCTTCTTAAGAGGACAGATTATTTCATATCTTTCCCACAGAAATAAATTAGAAACCAAGATGAAGTGTCAGAACTAAGAAGCAAAATTACTAGAATAGATGAAGAACAAGCCAGGCTTCCAAGTGAAACGCTTCACAGGAAAAGTCAGGCCCTGCATACAGAACTTAACATCTTAACTATGAACACGGAGAAAAAGCTAATAAGCTTTTAGTTCAACAAATTCACAAACAAGAAGTTCGCAATGCAATACCAGTAATCACCAACACGAATGGAGAAGAAATTATTGACCATAAAAATATAATGCACGCATTTAGAGATTATTATAAATCCTTATATTCTACGGAGCTCAAAGAAGACAACACACAATCTAATGCATTTCTGGATACATTAGAAACACCACAAATAGATGCTTTAAGTGCTGAGGAACTGGATAAACCTCTGACACTAACAGAATTACTAGATGCTATAAAGTCACTTCAAAGCGGGAAATCAGCAGGCCCTGATGGTTACCCCAGTGAATTTTATAAGAAATTCTCCACTCAGCTAGCTCCCCTCTTACTGGCAACATTTACAGAAGCTAGAGACAACCAAATACTACCTCAAACATTTTGTCAAGCATTAATCACCGTCTTTCCTAAACAAAATAAGGACTTGTTACAATGTGCATTATACAGACCAATTTCACTCCTGAATAATGATGTTAAGATACTCTCAAAAATTCTAGCTAGAAGGATGGAGAAAGTGCTGCCGACACCTATCTTTCAATCTCCAACGCTTGTTTAATGTTATATATTCACCAGCAAAATCAAACACCCCAGAGATATTACTATCATTAGATGCAGAAAAAGCATTTGATATGATTGAATGGAACAACCTTTTCACTGCATTGGAGAAATTTGGGTTTGGCCCAAATATTTGCGCATGGATCAAACTACTGTATACCAATCCAGAAGCTTCAGTTTGTATTAATAACATTTGTTCAGACTACTTTAAGCTATAACGTGGTACCATACAAGGATGTCCCTTGTCGCCACTGCTGTTTGCAATCACCATTGAACGACTGGCAGTTCACTGTCAAAATTCTTATGAGATAAAGGAGATTATCAGAGAAGGTCTGGAACAGAAAATTTCTCTATATGCAGATGATATGGTTTTATATATATCAGACCCAGAAAACACTGTCCCTGCAGTTTTAACAGCACTAACAGAATTTCAAAAGATATCTGGTCTCAGAATTAATCTGAATAAAAGTATACTCTTTCCAGTGAATTCACAAGCATATAATATTAGATTGGACACCCTACCTTTTACCATAGCAGATCAGTTTAAATACCTTGGGGTAAATATCACAAGTACACATAAAGCTCTTTATCAACAACATTTTGCCGTCTGTATGAAAAAAATTAAGCAAGACTTGCATAGATGGTCAACCCTTCATTTCACTCTAGCCGGAAGAATTAACATTGTTAAGATGAATATCCTTCCTAAACTTCTTTTTTGATTTCAAAACATTCCAATATATATCAATAAATCATTTTTTAAACAGTTAGATTCAACAATAACCTCATTCATTTGGAACACAAAACACCCACGTATCCAAAGAGCAACCCTACAAAGACCTCAGGCAGAAGGTGGCATGGCGTTACCTAATTTTCAGTTTTATTACTGGGCAGCAAACATACAAGCCATAAAAACCTGGACACAAATATATGAACATAAACAGGCTTGGTCCGCAATAGAAGTAAAATCCTGTAGTACTTCTTTATACTCCCTGCTGTGCTCTCCAATAAATGCAAGTTATCACAAATATACTAATAACCCAATTGTGCTTTACTCACTCAGAATATTTAACCAACTTAGAAAGCATTTTAAGATGGAAAATCTCTTATCTGTGGCACCTCTGCAAGAGAACCACCTCTTTCAACCCTCGCAAACATCCAGTTTTTAATAGCTGGAAAAGCTTTGGGATTAAAATGCTCAGAGATCTTTATATAGACAACATATTTGCATCTTTTGAACAATTACGTTCAAAATTCAACCTCCCAGCTACACATTTCTTTCACTATCTTCAAATTAGAAATTTTGTTAAACAGAAACTGCCCGATTTTCCTCACCTCGTACCCTCCACAATGCTGGAAAAAATACTGCTTAATCTCGAGGAATTAAACACCATTTCTGCATTATATAAAATCCTATTAGAGTCCCTACCTTTCAAAGATCTAAGAGGACATCTGGAAGATCTCTTAATCAATATATCAGAAAAGGAGGGGAAGGTAGCAAAGCAGAGAATTCACTTGAGCTCCATATGCACAAAGCTTAGAATTATTCAACTAAAAATTATATATCGAGCTCATCTGTCTCACTTAAAACTGTCCAAAATGTTTCCAGGGCAAGATCCAACCTGCGAACGCTGCAACCAAGCTCCTGCCTCACTGGGTCACATGTTCTGGGCCTGCACCAAACTAACATCATTTTGGACCAAAATCTTTAAGTGCCTTTCAGACAGCCTTGTTATCACAATCCCTCCTAACCCACTAACAGCTGTGTTCGGTGTTCTTCCAGACGGACTTGAAGTGGAGAAGGACAAGCAACCGGTGATTGCATTCACTACGCTTTTGGAAGAATCCTAACTCTCCTCTGATAAGTCAGTGGGAAACCGATGTTTTATATTATTTGAAATTGGAAAAAATCAAATTCTCAGTTAGAGGATCTGTAGAAAATTTTTTCAAAACCTGGCAGGATCTAATCAGTATTATTTTAGAATAAGATAAATAACTATTACCACATTTAATTCCCTTCTCCATTTCTTATTTACCTATATATATTTCTCCCTTTTTTTTGTTTATTGTTGCCTTATTAAAAAGCCCAAAGCAATTCTACTTTGGCTAAGCTGTCCTTCTCAGGGGTGGGGTTTGATTTGTCTTCAATTTTAGTTGGTTATAAATTGATCTATTTGTATGGAATGATTACAATATAAGTTAATAAATAAATAAAAAAAGTAAGGACTATGTGAATGCTCATTTTTATGGCTTCCATCATTGAAAGATATCCTGCCCAATTTTAGAAGCACACCTTGTTGTTAATTGTGGTAATTATACTTTGAAGACATGATTTTCTATATGGTGTTCCACAAGGATCTATCCTGAGTCTGCTGCTGTTTTCGATCTACATGCTTCCATTAGGTCAGATTATCTTAAGGTATAACGTGAGCTACCACAGCTATGCTGATGACACACAAGTATATTTATCAATAGCGCCTGATGACCCCGACTCTCTTGGTTCATTGACACAATGACTTTTGAGCGGATGAGTAGTAATTGTCTCAAACTAAATAAGGAGAAAACTGAAATCTTAGTGATTGGAAAAAATGGATATAATGAGGATATTAGAGATCAACTTGATCCATTAGGCTTAAAGATCAAAACAAAGGTAAAGAATTTAGGGGTAATTATTGACTCTGACCTAAATGCTAAATCACATATTAATCAAATTACTAGGACAGCATTTTTTCACTTAAGAAATATAGCAAAAATGAGATCCCTTATAATTTTACAATATGCTGAAAAATTATTTCACACTTTTGTTTTTTTAGTCAACTAGATTACTGTAATGCACTCCTCTCAGGACTACCCAAAAAAGACATCAATTGATTGCAACTAGTGCAGAATGCAGCTGCCAGAATCTTAACTAGGAAAAGAAAATCCGAGCACATCTCTCCAGTTTTGATGTCACTATACTGGTTACCTGTGCCATTTAGAATTGGTTTACAAAGCCTTAAATAATCTTGCTCCATCCTATATTTCAGAATACCTCTCACCTTACACTCGAAATTGTAACTTTACATCTTCAAATGAATGTCTGCTTATAATCCCAAGAGGTAAATTTAAAAGAAGTGGTGAGGCAGCCTTCTGCTGTTATGCACCTAAAATCTGGAATAGCTTGCCATTAGGAATTCGCCAGGCTAATACGGTGGAGCACTTTAAAAATACTGCTAAAACCATTATTTTAAAATGGTTTCCTCATAGCTTCATTTTAGTGTAACCCTGATATTCTGCATATGCATTGAATTATAATTTTTATTATGACTCAGAGATCCATACTAACCCCTACTTTCTCTGCTGTCCTTTTTCCGGTTTTCTGTGGTGGAAATCTGTGCCACCACCACCTGATCAAGGCACCGTGCAATCCTTATATTGATGGATCAAAGGCCAGATGTCCACATGACTATCATCATCAAATTTTTTCATGTGAAGCCAGAAAACCATGAGGGCTGATTTAGATCATTTATGTTAGGTAGAATGCCAAGTGGGGGCTGGGTGGTATTGTGGTCTTGGAACCCCTGCAGATTTTGGTTTTTTTTCCTTCACCCCTCTGGAATTTTTTTTTTTTTTTGCGTTTTCAGTCCTCATGGCCATCAGACCTTACTTTATTCTTTGTTACTTGGTATTGCCTAATCTTATTTTTATATTTTTCTTTTTTCTTTCTTCATCTTGTAAAGCACTTTGAGCTCATCATTTGTATGAAAACATGCTGTATAAATAAATGTTGTTGTTGTTGTTGTTTTATGAGACGTTTTGTGGTTTTGCTTACATAAACCACTGACCATTTAGTAAAGAAAAAACTCTTGGAAAGTAACGTTTAAAATGAGGTGAGTGAGGATCAGGATTTTAAATTGGCTTGGCGTAACCAACATTCCATGTTACCTTGAAACGATTTAAGCAAAAGTATAAGCAGACGACCTTGAAGCTGGGCAGAAAACAACAAGAATTTACAAGATTATGGGGAGCAAGCAGGCATTCTATTCCAACTAACAGGGTACCTGTTGCTTACTTAGCCAAATAAATTAATATTGAGGATTATACTGTGACATTGTAATAAATCACAAAAGAAAAAAGTACCTTGCAGCTCTTTTACAAATGCAAAAAGCCTTTCTCAGTAACGAATGTCTACATAGTTCCTATCATATGCAAATAGCATGTTATTTTGTGTGGAAGTGTTTACTTTTCTTTTTCATCTCTGCATTTTTGCCTCTATCATTATTAAAAGATGTTAACAATTGGGGACTTGGACACTTGGTTTTAACATCCCATAATCTTAAAATGCTGAGAGACTTTATTGAAGGAAGAAACAATCTTAATACAATGTGTAGAGAACTGGAGAGAGCTGCACAGTCCCAATGAATGTGGCATTTAAGATTTTCACTAAAAGAAGTAAAAAAAAGGATATGTGAGCCACATGTGACTGTATAAAAATGTTGCCACTTACACTATGTCATTAGAAATAATTTATTGATGTAATAAATTAACTTTTTACAGAGCACTAGATCTGTCATACTAAATAACTGGTTTTCTGAAGGATTTATTTACAATTAGCCCATTAAAAGATTTTTTGCTGTACAGAATTTTTTTTTCTCATACATATTTAATTTTCATTTACATATCATGTAGTGGCTGATTGTGTGAGTCAGAGGAGGGGTTATGCTTCCCATTGAGGGGGCAAGTACTGTGACATAATTGTTCTGGTCTGCAAATTATTAACACTGACTTGCCATGAATACCAAATCTGTCCTTCAATGACAAATTTGTGTGAGAGAAAATTAGAAGTTTATTAAATGAGTATACTGAAAATAGATGCCCTCTCTTTACCTTTATTCCTTTGCCAAAGGAGATATGCAGTTAATTAACACAGAGATGTCTACGGCTTACCTTCTTTCTTCCATTCACATATTGCTTGAATGTTAATTGTTTTAATGTTTGAGGTTGAATCCGTCATGTAAATGATTTTTTCAACAAATATCAACAACTAGACGAGAAGAATACATTTTTTGAGGAGCTATAATTAGTAACCAGGAGGTGAAGCATAATGACCTAATTTTAGGTATTGTCACTTATTGTTTGCTTACTGCAGAGTAAACCAACAATGGAAATATTTCTACAGGACTGTTGCTCCCTCTTTTTAACTGAAGTGATAAATGATTTTAGTCTATTTCACTTGACTGTGAGGTTCCAGTGCTAGTGAACTGAATTTTATCCAGACAACAATGGGGAAGTGCATTTAGGACTGAAGCCATAAAATACTTCTTTATGCAAAGAGTTGTGGGAATTTGGAACAAGCAAAATGTATTTGAAGCAGAAACCTTAGCAACTTTTAAGAAGTGTCTGCGTTAAGATATTGGGATGGCTTAGCCATTAGCTAAACAAATGACTTTGAGGGGCTGAATGGTTTCCTCTAGTGTGTCAAATATCCTATGTTCTTATGAGAAACTGAAATTGTACTCTACCTTACATAAGATTTCTACAACAACATTTATTTTTATACAAATGGTGTAGCTCAAAATGCTTTACAAAATGAAGAAAGAAACATTTATATGAAAAAAATAAGATTAGGCAAAACTAAGCAAAAAAGAATAAAGTAAGGTCAGATGGCTAGGAGGAAAGGAAAAAAAAAAACTCCTGATGGGCTGAGAAAAAAAAAAAATCTGCAGGGGTTCCAAGGCCAAGAGACCATCCAGCCCCCACTAGGCATACTACCTACTGTAAATTATGTAAATCATTTATAAGATTTATTCAATTTCTAGATCAATGAAGGCTTGTCCTTCTGATACATATAAAGCAGTAGGTTATAATGCTTTCATTTAAGTTTTAGAGTTCACTTCTAAAGTCATCATTTTTGATTATTTTCTTTATAATATGGGTTGACTAAGTATTTAGAATTTGTTTGTAAGGCTGAGTGTACTCACCTTGCTTCTCTTAATGACAAAATGTAATGTATTTTAAAATGGAAGCCGAACAAAATGAAACAGTCAAGTAAATAAAGAAGACACACTTGGCATATACTGTAGTATCATCTAATTGACTAAAATGGTAAAACACAACGTATGAGACTAACAGCATTAGGGTGCTGAATACCCTTGGTGACTCTCATGTGAGGAAATAAATGAAGAGTGTGACTGGCTATTCCCAAAACAGACTGGTGTCCAGTGTTTAGATCAAAGTAATTACAAGGGAGGTCCAATTTACTGAAAGTAAACATTTGCTTATATTCTATCACAGGGAAATTAATTTTACCCTAATGTGTGGCTTATAGTATTGCATTTAATGAAAATTTGTTGTAGTGTACAATATAAATTTTTCATGTTTGACTTATTTTGTGCTACATGGCTATTCAGCTGTCAGCTGTTTGACTTCTGTGGCAAAAGATACTTCTGAATCAGTGGACTGAAATATGAACGACATAATAACAGCCATCTACTTGTTTTAGTAATTAAAAATTGTAAGCAATCATAATCCTTTTCTGGTGAGTTGTAGCTCTTTTAAAAAATTAAAAAATAAGCCAGATGATGAAAAATAATCACACAAAATGTACAACATGACAAAAAGAAGTCTAGCCATGCTGCTATACATGATTGCAAACTCTGTAGCTATTTGTGTTTGATTGCACACATTAAAAAAATGCAAGCCAATCTGACCAAAAATTGTGTTATTTAAGATAAGGTCAAAAAGTAATATTTTTTAAAAATAACATATCATGAAAAGTAAAATATACAAAAACATAATGATGAAAAAAAGGTTGGACTGCATTTTTATTCAACAAAATGTATACTTTCAAAATGCTGAATCTGTATTTTTAATAATTCACCAAACTCTTGTTTTCATCTTTGAGTTTACCTAATGGATAATTTATAAAGAGAAAAAATTTTTTTCTTCAAACAAACCACACAACTTGATTACTATAATCAAATATGAATTTTGTCAAACATGGAAATTAATACAAACACAATACTACAATATATAATGCAGTGGACAGTGAATAACAATATATAAATTGATCTACCTTTGTTTTATATACTGCATCTACTATATAATAAAAGACTAAAGTCATGTGTTCAGTTCAGTGTGAGATACATGAGGATGAGAAATGGTGCTTGGGAGGCATTCAGAAATCCACCTTCAAAGATGGCAAGTATAAAAGCAGACCGAATGAGAGACAGCCATGTTGAAAATAATGACAGAGTCTGAGAAGCAGGCTTTATGGGAATGCGCTCGAAAGAGGGAGTGCCTGCGAAGAAACTTTCACACACACGCAAACAACCCCACCACTACAGTAACATAATGGATCTGCACAGTCAAAAGTATTTTAAAACTAGTTATCTGGGGATGTAAACACTAACATAACATCAGAATCATTGATGTTTTTATACATTGTTGCACTTATCTCCTCTGAGATCTCTATTGGAGTACAACAAATGTACTAGAAAGAAACACCTGGGACCTCATGTATAATGCTGTGCATAGAACTCACACTATAACATGGTGTAAGCACAAAAGCGGGAATGTGCGTACGCACAGAAAAATCCAGATGCAGGAATCTGTATGTACGCCAACTTTCACGTTCTTCCACTACATAAATCCCGATCAGCGTGAAAAGTAACGCACGTGCATGTGCCTTCTGTCCCGCCCCAACTCCTCCCAGAATTACACCTCTTTGAATATGCAAATCGATATAAATAGCCTTCTGAGAAAAGACAATGGGAAAAGCACGGGGGAAAATATAAGAATTTCAGCGAATACCAAGTGGAGGCAAAGGAAAAACGTAGTATTTGTTGGTTTAAACAGTGGTATAATCAACAAAAGGAAGTTGATCGAGTGACAGAGTGTCGGAAAAACTCGAAAGCTCAAGTTCACAAAGTCGCACAGTGCCCGAAATAAAAAAGAAATCACATATCAAAGTCGCCGTGAAAAGGCAAGTCGTAGCCCACCATCTGAGTGTCATATGAAAGCTTATTAGGGTACAGACAAAAAAATAGGCACACAGTGGGAAAAAAGCATGAAATGTCAACTTTAATTTAGAAATTTCCACTTTAATCACGTAGTTTATTTTGCCATTAAAGTAGAACATCATAAACTTCATCTTAAAATCGTTTAATTTACTAGTTTCTCAAATCCCATTGTAACTAAAGTAGGATGTTAAATGCTTTGTTCTGTATTTGATCTTCTTTGTGCTCTGTGTGTGAATCACTACCTGCTTCTTAAACGGGCTTTCTCTTTCTCCGACAGGACACATAATCCATTACATTCGTGATATTACAGCTCTCTGAATAATTAAAATACTGAGATGTATATGTGATATCATTTTAATGATGATAGGAATGAAAGCATGTTATTAAACATGGGAACACGGTAGCGCAGTGCTTGTTCATGTCTCACGCAAGAGGCTTGCTGCGCCATGCGTGACCTTCAATGACATAGTTTATCACAACAGTATTGTCTCTTTCAAACGTACTAACCTCCAATTCCTGTCCTTAGTTTTCTTTCTCCAAATACCCAATCGCCACACAGTCAGCTATGTAATAGACGTGAAGCCATTTGTAAGCTTAGAACGCCGATTCTTCAAAACTTTTAAGGAACATTAAAATATCTTCGTAGTACATGTTTAATTATTCTATTCATCTATCTTTCCAGTGTTACGTCAGCGCAAGAATACAACGCAATACAGGAACAATCCCTGAACTATCTAGCGCTGCGGCACCGTGTCCTCACATGTTTAATTATTAACAATACAGATTATTTAGATGAAGTTAAAGTTTTATCTGTATAACTAGCAAAATACCCGCGCTTCGCAGCGGAGAAGTAGTGTGTTAAAGAGGTTATGTAAACATATATATACATAAACATACTGTATATACATAAATATATACATATACACATCCACATATATATACATATATCAACATATATATACACATATATATATATATATATATATATATATATATATATATATATATATATATAGCTGATTACCCAGTGGATTCGCTCACTGAGTGCAAGAGAAAAAAATAAAATGTATGTATAAAATAAGTTTAATTGCCAAATTTATTTTTCCACAAATAAAGAGCACTTACAATAACATAGAAATCAATATAAACAACATTAACATCATTATCATTTGAGAATATGAAGTAATATATAAGAAGCACATTGCATATAAATATAAATTATTAAACATTAAAATGTTCTTCTATAAAACACTACCGTGGCTATTCGTTTGTCTGTCCAGGATTTAAAATCAGCTGTAGCTCGCAAACCGTTTCACCTATTGACTTGAAATTTGGTACACAGATACTACGTCACGTCTACTATTCGCTTTCCCGCACATATGAACACATATATATATATATATATATATATATATATACACACACACATACATATACACACACATGCACATATATACATATACATACATAGTGCGTTGCAACACGGGCTGTGATTGTTACATGGGAGGGAGACGACAAATCACAGCTTCCCGCTTTCTAATCGGGCTTGTGATTGCTGCTTTGACGGATGCCCAGATCCCACAGTATTTCCCCTTATTTGAGGCGTTAGGCAAGTGTAATTGAATAGCGGTGCTGCAAGTTATTACTCTTTTTATCTTTATTTTATTTTATTGTAGAATCAACTCAGAGCTGCGCGCAACAGTGCGTGCGTGGCGGATGCATACGGCTGACGTTTTCATTGTCTACCACCTTCGCTAATCATTCTTGAGGCAGATTGAAGACTTAAGTGCCAGCTTAACTGAAAAATTAAAGAAAACATACTAAGTTTTAAAAAAAATCAGTTTTAACGGGAAAAGATGCCGACGAAAGAAGAGAAGCAGCGGGACGCTAGGGTGAAGAGCTGCTCATTAAGCAGCAAGCGCATCAACGTCTGAGCAAACGAATGGTAAACGTACAGAGAAAGAGGATAAATACTATGAATGGTCATGTCAAGTGTATTCACTCCACGTTATCGTGCAGTGCGCTGTTACTGGTATTTTGATAAAAGAATCTGAATAACATATAAGAAGCGTATAAATTATTAAACAGTAAAACATTAACATTTAAGAAGTAAAGATACATTGAGTACTACTGTAGTGCTTTCGGGTATAGTACATTTTTTGTTTGTCCATTACATGCATAAATGTATACATTTTTTGGTGTACCTACCCAAGAACACGCGACATGACCCGGCAGTTAAAAATTTATCGCTCCAGCAATTTTAACTCTGTTACAAAGTCATCTAATATGGTATTGCAAACGGCAGCGGGAGCGTTTCTATAAACTCAATTTAAACTTACTGTTTACACCGTGCTTTGAAGATGCATAGTATGCGACACGTGTTTCGCCGTAATTGTGGGCTCATCAGGAGTACACAGTCACTGCACTCCCTTACGGGAATCGATCCTCGGACGTAGAGGCAAAGCCCCTGTTGTGCCACGGCGTGAGGTTCGTTCATTTGACAGCATGTAGATCGGGGTAATTACATTGCAGGCATTCGTAGTCTGATTCACAATCTGATTGTATGGGTGGTTACCTACCAGGTAACGCTTGTGGTTGGTGAGCAAGTCGGCTAACTTCTGCCACGGTGCCCTCTTTCAGTTGCGAGAAGCAGATCATACAATGGTTGAAATAGTTTAATATATATAGCAAAATCACCGCGCTTCGCAGGGGCGAATATGGTATTGCAAACGGCAGTGTTTCTATAAAGTTAAACTTACGGTTTATACCGTGCCTTGTTTCATATTCTTTTCCTACCTTATCAATCGTGTAATGTGTTTTTTGAACAGGTTTGATTTATGGAAGTGATCACTCCTGCTGCGTTCAGTCACTTCACGTGAGCCACTCTCTTGTGTGATGTTGCGATGTCCACGGGTTTATTTAATGTTAGCTAAGACCCGGCAGTTAAAAGTTTCTCGCTACAGCAATTTTAACTCTGTTACAAAGTGATGCAAACTGTTGTTTATACCTCGTGTCTTCTCATTAAAGTTGTATCTCGCGAATATGGCATTGCAAACGGCAGCGGGAGCGTTTCTATAAAGTTAAGGTTACGGTTTACACCGTGCTTTTTTATACCTCGTGTCTTCTCATTAAACTTGTATCTCGCGAATATGGTATTGCAAACGGCAGCGGGAGCGTTTGTATAAAGTTAATTTAGACTTACAGTTTACACCGTGCTTTTTTATACCTCGTGTCTTATGAAGATGGTTGTATGCGTCACTCACTCGCTTCTTATTGTTTCGCTGCCTTGTCAATTGTGTAATGAATGTTTTCTTCTGCGCTCTTTGGGGCTCCTCCTTCTTTTCTACGTACTGAGTTCACAGTCAGTTCACGTGATTACGTGGGAGGCGTGATGACGCGACACGCAACTCAGTCTCCTACGGCCATCTTGCTGCCTACCATTACAGTATATGGACAAAAAAGAGGTTCCAGTTATGACCATTACGCGTATAATTTTGAAATGAAAACTGCCTAACTTTTGTAAGTAAGCTGTAAGGAATGAGCCTGCCAAATTTCAGCCTTCCACCTACACGGGAAGTTGGAGAATTAGTGATGAGTGAGTCAGTCAGTCAGTGAGTCAGTCAGTCAGTCAGTGAGGGCTTTGCCTTTTATTATTATAGATATAATCAACATATTTTGGTGCATTTCATCTTAAAAATGAATACAGTCATATGTAAATACACGCTTTATAAAGTGGCGCAGGTTGTGCAATATTATAACTGTAGTGCAAGTTTACAGTGAGGTAATTGTACTTATAAGTAAACAGTTCAGAAGCACTTGATGGACTGATTAAGTGCGTTTAGAGTTCTTGGGATGAAACCTTTTCTAAACCGCGAAGTCCGTACTGGGAAGTCTCTAAAGCGTTTTGCCGTAGCTGAGTCAGCGTCTGCTTCATGCTGTATACCGATAATTCTCTTTCCGATCAGCTGCTGCTGTGATTCCCCACTCAGATACAGTGATATAAATACTCCGAGTGGTGCAATGAGAGTAATATGGAAAAAGATGATCTGCTGTGACAACCCTTAATGGGAGCAGCTGAAAGAAGAAGAAGATGCAGTGAGAGTTACAATGCTAAAGCAGTTATGGTATTTGGAATACTATGGCTATTCCCTGGACCATTATATTGCTGCAGGTTAATTAAAACCAGATGCATTACACTAATAAACAATATGCAGTTAGTTTCAGTGTATTTATAAAGCCGCGTCAGGAATGTGGAGCTAAGAAAGAAAGGGTGACCACATAGGAACAGTAGCACTGCTTTGACGCTGGGTGCCGCCAGTCTGCAAAACCGAGCGGAGAAATTGCGTACGCCAAGGTATGAGGTACCGTGGAAATGTGCGTGGCTTTACGCCAAGTTTAGGTTTTATACATCGCTATTTGAGCGTGGAAACATTCGTACGCAACATTTCTGTGCGTACACACCGTTTATACATGAGGCCCCTGAACTTGTGGTGCATCCAAAACTTGTGCCTTTAAAACTAAACAAAAAGAAAAACTGGGAATTTCATCAGGATGGTGATTTTCCCCATAAGACTGTATGTAAATACAATTAATCTGTTCCAGACCGTACGACCTGTATGTAAATATAATTTTTTAAAGCACAAAAATAGTTAATTATACCATGGAATGCACAGTGTAATAGTAAACTAAATGTAAAAACATTGAATAACACTGAGAAAACCTTGAACAACAGAGAAAACTAACATTGTAAGAGTTCGCGCTAGACCCTTATGAACCACTTGCTGTAAACAGTTTGTTATGAGTTTTAAGCACAGGGAAAAAAAATTAAATGCCACTTCTCTTGCAAAACTTTTCAAACCATCCTCTACTGGCTTTAAATTCCTCACCTTCACCACTCGAAGAAGGATTTTTTTTTCAGCAAATCGCCGTGAGTCTTCCTGGCTTTCTCGCATATGATCGCCTCGCTTATGCTATCCCCTGCAAGTTGCTTCTCGTTCAACCACTCTAGCAGCAGTTTTTCCACCTCTTCCAGCACTTTGAGGCCTCTGCTTGGTTAACATTGTAACTCCTTTTGCAACATCAGCTGCTTTGTTAGGCCCTGCATACACAAACAAAAGAAAATGAGAAACAGAGAATGGCAAATCATTAGCGCATATGAACGCGCATAGGGAAACTGGCCGCCAGTGTTTTTGTTCGCCACCAGAGTGTGTGGTCGTGAACAGATGCAAAGTTTTGGCAAACTTTTTGATTGTAACCCGATTTGTATGTGTTCGGAAACGTTCGTGACCAGAGGTTCTACTGTATTTGTTTTCCTTTTCCTACCTCCTGTTTTGGTTTCTGTTTGACTTTCTTACCACTTACTTTCCTCTGCTCTGTTTCATTATATCCCATACTTCGTGAAGGTAGTTTTATTTCTGCTTTCTCTTTTCCTTCACTTTTTTCTTTTGGTGGCTTTATGATATCTCCAGAGCCAAAGAGATCTTCTGTCTTCCTGACTTCCTTTAATTTTCCCTGCAGTAACTCACTAAATTTGCCTTTTTTGGCCTCACTATTACTATCCTTTGATATTTACTGTTTTGTCTCTGACAACAAAGAAATTATATCTTCTGTTTTTTTGGCTGCTTGTGCTTAGTTTACCAGACTCCTTGTTCTTCCTCCTGAGTTGGCGCTTTATCCATTCCCTTTTCTACTCAGTCTAAGTTACTCTCTACATTCCCCCCACAATATGTTTGATAAAATTTCAAAGATTTTTCTAACCAGCTCTCTTCGATTCCTTTCTAAATCATCCTCTTTTTAATCAGCCCTCTCTTGATCCAAGTTCAGACATACTACTTACTTCCTCATTGATCTTTTCCATTTTTTATATTTCCTCCTTCTATGTTAACTTTTACCACTTTCAATTCTCTCTTTGAATTTTATTACACTTTGCTTTTCCTCACTTCTTACTCTCATTTTTATTTTCTAAAATATCACCGATCATACCCTGTTCATTATATACACCATCCTTATTTGTTTCTAAGTCTCTTTCTGTGTCCCTAGTTTTTTCTGCTGTAGTTTCTTTCAATTCATCTGTTTTTTCCAGCTAAGTATTTCATATACAATTTCATTGTCTGTTTCTTTGTTCTCAACTTCCTCTCTCACATTAATTAGCTCTGGGTTAGCTTTGTTTGCATAGGATTTGGAGCAATATCTAAACCTGTGGGATTTCTTTCCACATAAGTTACAAATTTTCTCTTCCAGACAATTTTTAGGCTCGATCCCTTAATTTCCACATCATCTGCAAACCTTTTTTGCTTCGTATTTTGCTCAGAGGCTTTACTAGGGAGCAGCATTAAACATTGGCCACCAAAAGAAAAATGCAACCTGTCAAAAGACATAAGAGGTTTTGAACGCTATGATAAATGCTGTAGGTATAAGACCATCTTAATCAAATATTTCATTAATCAAATGTTACATACAATATTAATTACACAACACCAAAATAAGCAATTAAAAACTAATGGGAGTGCAGGACACACACGCATGCAGCAAACAACACAAAGAGAGATGAAAATAATAACTCATCCTAAAAAGAGCTCCGTCAGTAAAGCGGAATAAAAGATTGTTCTTCTGAGTTGAACCTTTTCATTACAATATGCTTCCATAACTTCCAGGCACTTGGTAGATGGATTCTGTCACGATTGATATGGCATTCTTCTATGGTAGTATAAGAGTGTCATTATCCTTTCTAATCTCTCTGATTAAGGTAGTGTGGGTTTGATTTCAAACATTTTCTAATATTCTTGATGTAATAATTTAAAAAAGAACATGTCAGCTTTGTAATTAGCAACAGTCTACAGTAATGATTTTGGACTTAATGCATAAGCTCTTATCTAAGGTAACAACGAGCTGCCGCCACTGGAAACTCATCTGGGAGTTAAATGCAAACATAATTGCGAGACGGACATATTGCCAGTCAAGTAAGTTGCCCATTTAATTCACTGTGAAGTAAAAGGTATGCATATACTGTATACGTATAAGATTTTTGTATATAAAATTTCTTGTTTGCTCTAAAGTACACCAACAATGTCTATGTTTTGATATTTTAGTTTGGTGTGTGAAATTTAACTCAAAAGGATTGTCCAAATTCAGATCTAGAACAATTCTTTTTGCATTGTTATATCAATAATTGTATATATCAGCTGTACCATTGCTTTGAGAAAATCAGATCTCTTCAAGGAAGAACGTTAAGAAGCCATCCATTCAAAAATACATGGCTGTACACCTAGACTTAAAGAATTCCAGCTAAGTGATCATGGTATGCTTTTATTGCCCATTTAGAAAGCTAATAGAGTTCATGTGATATTAAAGAAAGGAAAGTCTGAATTAATTGTATCATGCTTAAGGTTGGTAAGTGCTTACAGATGATCTGTTATGTCCCTTAACTTCCAAAGATGCTGTTGCTGGGGTTCACCCTCTACTGATGATGACGCACCTGAAAAACAAGTCAACTAATACTGCAAGCAACCAGATTAGTTAAGAGAGTAAACATAGAGTGAACAGACCAAGTGTTGAATGAATGAATGAAGAGACTGAAAACAAAGGAATAGACCTAACTGATGCTGAAATGTGTGGTTTTAAAAACCCCCCTTTTTCTTCATTTTATTGATGTGATTAAAATCAAATAACATTCCATACAAATAACTCAAGTTTTACAAAAAAAAAAAAAAGGTTGAAAACAAATCAACCCCCACCCCTGAGAAAGAGAGCATGGCCAGCAGAGTAAAACTTTAAGCTAGTAAAAATAAGTAAATAGATAAATTAATACATGAATAAAGACAAATGGAGTAAATGAGGGGAGAGAATCTGCTTCCTCAATTTAAATGCCTATTCTAAAATGTTATTGATTAGATTCTGCCAGGTTTTGAAAAAGTTTTGTATAGGTCCTCTAAGTGCGAATTTTATTTTTTCCAGTTTCAAATAGTATATAACATCAGATACCCACTGACTTAGAATAGGAGAGTTAAGATTCTTCCAGTTGAGCAAGATAAGTCTATGTGCCAATAGAGTAGTAAAGGCAATCACAGTTTGTTTGTCCTTGTCCACTTTAAGCCCATCTGTTAGCCCACCAAACACAGTTGTTAATGGATTAGGAAGGATTGTGACACCAAAGCTGTTTGAAAGGCATTTAAAGATTTCGGTCCAGAATGATGTTAATTTGGTGCAGGTCCAAAACATGTGGCCCAGTGAGGACGGAACTTGATTGCAGAGTTTGCAGGTTGGATCCTGCCCTGGAAACATTTTGGACAATTTTAAATGAGAGAGATGCACTCGATGTATAATTTTGAGTTGAATAATTAAATGCTTTGCGCATTTGGAGCTCGAGTGAATTCTGTGCATTGCTACTTTCCACTCCTTTTCTGAGATGTTGAGTGAGAGATCCTTTTCCCACTGTACTCTTGGATCTTTGAAAGGGAGGGACTGGAAAAAGGTTTTATATTTTACAGAAATGCTGTCTGAGTCCTCAAGACTGATCAATATTTTTTCCAGCGTAGAGGTAGGTGGGAGGTGAGGAAAATTGGGCAAGTTCTGTTTAACAAAGCTTCTGTTTTGAAGGTAGTGAAAGAAATGTGTTGCTGGAAAGTTAAATTTAGAGTGTAATTGTTCGTACGATGCAAAAACGTTGTCTATGTACAGATCTCTAAGTGATTTAATCCCAAATGTTTTTCAGGCATTAAAAACTGCATATGTTTGAGAGGGTGGGAAAAGGTGGTTCTCGTGCAGAGGTGCCACACATAAAAGCTTCTCTAACTTAAATTACTTCCTACATTGGCTCCATATTTTGAGTGAATGAAGCACAACTGGATTGTTAGTATAGCAAGGAATATAAAGAAGAACTGCAGGATTTTATTTCTATTGTGGACCAAGCCTGTGTATGTTCACCTATTTCTGTCTATGTCCGTGTTTTAATAGTTTGTATGTTTGCTGCGCACTAATAAAATTGAAAGTTAGGTAGAGCCATGCCGCCTTCCGCCTTAGGTCTTTGTGGGGTCGCTCTTTGGATACATAGATGCTTTGAATTCCAAATAAATAAGGTTATGGTTGAATCTAATTTCTTTAAAAAAGATCTGATTTTCATTCCTAGTATTGGGAGAATTGGAAGTTTGTTACATATATAACAAATACATTTAGATACATAGGATTTATTGAGGATCCCTAGTTTGAAAAGGATTACCAATAGCAAGTGTACAAGATAAAATGCAAATGAAGCAAAACAACACCTTCTAATGGCTGCAGGCAGGGGGCAACTAGTGGGTAACAAACCCCATTTATGCAGCAGGTTCCTTGGAAATACATTCAGCGCAACCACCTGAGCAAGTGTTGCATTTCACCCAGGGTTCCTCCTCTGGCTGGGGTTGAAACGTTTTTTGTTTTTTTTTTACTCCGTTTCTGTTAAAATTGTTGGTCATTTAGTTTCTGTGTACCTACTGTAACTACGTTTATGTTGTAAGTGGTTCCCCAAAAGGCAGTGTCACCTGCCTATCACTGTTAATGGTCTGCCTTCAGTCCTAAGGATGAGAAAAACATACAGTCCCTTGCAGTTCATTGTGAATGTGCTGGGGTGTTGGCGGTGTTGTAATTTACTGGAAATTGATGATCTTCTACTCTGTCTTTTGACCATTCATTGGATTTTGGGCATCAGGAATTGCCTTTTCTGAAGGCATTGTCTTTTGTGCCTTTTGCCTTGTTCTCCTTTGACTTTATTTTTGTGCCACAAAGCCTTTTTGTATAAATAAATCTTTTTATTTATAAAGAATCTTTATTGCCCTTTTTTGTAACTAGACAGTATTTCTTCATCTAATGATGGCATAGATGCTGGCATAATTGAAACATTTTAATTTGTGTTATACTTTTTTTTTATTTTACAGTATTTTAAAAATATGGTTTTCTTTAAGATTTCTGGTTAGTGCTTAAAGATTCCCAACTGTGTTTTCTGGATTTGCTGCATTACATAAATTGACGTGATAGGCCAACCTTTATTTGTTTTAAAGTTCTGATTGTTTGTAAGTGTGTGCTATTCTCAGTCACAAGGAAAAGGATTACCAATGATAAGCTCTTTTAATGAAAAAAACATTTTGCTTGCCACTGTTTCTGTTTCTGCAGTTGCTCTCATGCTTTTCACTTTTTTGCAGGGGCAGTTCACCCATTCCTCCAGGTTTATATTTTCTAACCATTTTGAATTTTATTATGGAGTACTATTTTAGTCTTACGTTTCAATAATTCCATTATTCATTTCAAATGTTTTAGTGTTTTGTTTTTATTTGTCTTTAGAATTAATTGATTTTGCACATGAATCAGGATGTGCCTTGAGTGATATCATCTGTTAGTTATAGTAGCAGTGTTTTTGTTTTCCCGTTCTGTGTTTCCCAGGTGTTTCCTAGTACTTAAGAAGTCTGTTTTTCACAAATTCTGTATTTATAAAGTCACTTTCAAGCATAACAATATTTTGATCACTGTTACTGAAAAGCTCAATCAGTTCTGTTTCTATTACTCCATCTTTGTTTTTAGAAAAGACCATGTCTAAGTGGGGAAGCAACCATTATCATGAAAATGTTTTCAGTTTCCTTTACAATATTTTAAACAGGGCTTTTCCTTTAAATATTATGCTGCTGTTTTAGATGTTGGTGGCCTGAAGTAAGCTAATCAGTTAATCCCTGAATCTCTTTCTTGCTATTACCTGTATCTTGCTTTTACACAAGCTGATCTTTTTGATCCTAAATATTATTTTTTATATATATATGGCCACACATCCTCTACTCCTTTCTTGCTTATCTCTGTCCATCACATTGATTCTGTAATTCCATACATATCATAATACAAAGATAACACTGTTGGATTTATCTGAGGCACTGCAGTTTCTATTGCCACTTACAATAATTTGTGTACATTTTAATACAGGAATTTTACATTTTTTTTAGTTTGGCTTTTGTTCTTCCTTGTTTTTCTTCTTTCTGTTTTCAGCCTACAATGACTACTTTGAATATTTGTAAATTTCTCTGAAAAGGCTTACCCCTAATTTTAAATTGTAAGGGTTTCCAGTGACAAAGAAAAGCAGAACATTCTTCTTCACATCTTGCCTTAATTTCTGAAGGTGTACCTGTTATTCCTTATGTTATAAAAAGCAACTTATAACCAAACTTCTTTTTTCAGTGTCATTTGACTTTCACATTACCTAAGCTTATAGTTTTCTGCACTTTTTGTTATTTCTATTTATTTATGACTGAGCAAACCCTGAAGTTAAAAAAAAAAAAATTTTTGAAAAAAGTTAGGAATGGAGGGAGGCCAGTGAAAAGACAAAGACATAAATGGGATGGGAGAGGAGGTTCAGTGCTTTCATGACTTGTAGGCTTGTTGATTCTGTAAGGTTTACTATGTCACTGATATGGTGACAAAATTGAGAGAAGAGCACGTGGTTTATAAAGTCCACACAGGTCTTACCATTTGCCTGAAAAACAAAAGCTGAATATTAAAACAAAGGAGAGTTCATAGGACCTTGCTTCACACCTGACGAGCATGGGCTTCTGCCTAATGTAACTGGTTATTAAATGAAAGATAACTTGAAGCTTATTTTCCCATGTACAAGTACCTACTGCTGATAAAAAAAATGAAAGGACAAAGGCCAACAACAAAAGGCACTCAGAAATTCTGAAGAAATTAACTTTCAAAAGCACACAACTAGTTGGAAATATCTGCAAATGTTAAGTGTAGTAATTAAAAAAATTCACATTACTTGACAATTTCACAAATTGTTCTAGGTCTGCTTTTATAGTGAGGGATAATGGCAACATCACACATCAAAAGGCTGACTGCTATGCCAGGGTGGAAAAAATGGCAAATAGAGTAACTTCAAATTATTCATTTCATGAGATGAAAAGAGAGAATCATGGTCAAGAAACTAGTAAGGTTCATAACCAGAAGTAAATAAGAGCCTTATATAATTTCTTAAAGCAATACCCTAAATAAGAGTCCAAAGGGATTGTCTAGTTCTTTGCTTTGAAATACTAAACCAACACCACAAAACATGTTTAGAAATAATGTACAATACTGACAAAGTGTTGTCCTTTATACCAACCTTTATATGTGAAGGGTTGCAGCATCATATCAATGGCTTAACCCTTTAGAAAATAAAATGGCATCACTGAAGTGTTCAAAGCATAATTGCTGTCAGATGAAGTCTTAAACATGATAAAAAGTGTGTATCATTGAGGATGCCAAAGCCTTCATTAACTTGCACAAAAGGCTTCCCAAAAACCAAACAGTCCCCAACTACTACCTACTGGCTTCGGCCTACACAAGACCAATAAGGGGGAGCTGATTTTAAAAGTTTAAAATATAAATAACATCCCAAAGTATCACTCAAAAATGCCTCACAAGGGAGAGAAACTGTCAAACTCTGGCATGTAGAGATATTGTAAGTCCAACGAGGAATCTTTATAAACTGAAGATTCATTTAGAAATGTACAGTAGATGAAAATGCTCAAACATGCTAAAAAAGGATGTATTTTAAAACCAATCCGAGGTGAACATTCCAATATTCTTAATCAAAGGCAGAATACGGGAAACAAAACAAAAAAAATCAATAAGTATGCATGCAAAAAGACTCCTACAACGTTCAGTGATCCACTACTAGATCCTTTTTCCTGTAGCTGATTTAAATTGCGAGAGCAATAATGATGCCAGGTCAAATAAAAAATTACTACAATGAGAAAAAAATTAAGAAAGATTCCCATACCACAACTGTGGCCACGAGTCATCTGAAACAATGGCATTATTTTGCTTTAAAATTCTTGGATCCCTGGAACAAGGAAAGGTTGTCAGCTAAATAAAAATAAATTGCAAGGAGACTCAAACAAACACATATCTTACTTGACAGGGGTGATGAAGTGGTAATCATAGCGGAGCAGGAAGTGTGGGCACCTCCTTTGTGATACTGTCTTTTACAGTGTATATCTACATTTGCATTGCCACAACCCCAATAAAACTGTCTTTGGTATGAATGTATTAGTTTATTTATTCATTACCCTTACTGCATTTGACCATTATAATAATGTAAATCTACAGCAGTCCTCTTGCATTTTAAAGGTAAATGTTTGCTTAGTAGCAATCCTCTGACTTGTGTCTGATCTGTATCTCCTGAAATTTCAGCATGATTTCAGTAATGCAGAAGGCTGTTCAGATGATAAAAGAGGGTAATGGCAAAGAAACATTTACATTCTTAAGGTTATGCAATATTTGCTGTCATCCCTTTACAACAAATGGAATGCGACATTCTCAAAGTTATGCAATATTTCCTCCCGTTCCTTTAAAACAAATAGAATGCCTATCTGTCTTAACAAGTGCTTGGTGTAGAATGTATTTTTCTGCTGGCAAAGTAGTTTAGAGTGATTGCAGTTGAGGGTAATTAAGCTACTGATCACTCCATCTATTTTCCAGTAAAGCCTTGTAATCTAGGCCAGAGCCGAGCTGTTGTTTCTCGAAAACAGTTCAATATTCCTGGAAGTCACCCTGCTGACAGCCTCCTAATCTGTAGCACTAACAAATAATGAAAACAGCACTGAATGCAGCCTTTAGTAACGTCTCACCAAGTGAACTTATTTTCACGTCAATCTTGTTCTTTAAGGACACAAGTATCACTGCTGTGATACTATAAAGATAGGCAAACCTGTTTGACATTCAAATGAATATTTTAGGATTATTTTGAACAAAGAGTAGTCTTTGTGTACCTTATGTATTAGTTGATAAAACTTAGAACAGTAGTAATATTCAGATATCTGACATGTGTCATTATAGACTGGGACAGCAGAGGAGCACAGTAGTTTATTTAAGATCCTGGCTCAATCACTGTTTTGTGAAGGGTCTGAATATTCTGCCAAAATCTTTTTTTCTGGGTAGACCCACTTTTTTTGGGTTAATTGGTGAGTCTAACTTTGCCCCTAAAAATGTCAGACTATATGTGAGTGGGCAATTCCTTGTCCTGAGTCCTGGCTTTGTTTTGTGAATATTACCTGGAAAGCTTGTGTAGATGGTGTTCTCTGGCTATTCTGAATTTCCTCCAGCATCCCAAAAATGTATGTTAGTTTAACTGGGGACACTAAATTGTCATAGTATGAATGAGTGCGACATCTGATGGACTGAAACCCCCTCAGGGATACCATCTGTTTCTGCCTGCACAGCCTGTTGTCAGGATATGCTTTTTTTCCTTGTTACTTTGAACTGGATTAAGCAGGTCTGATAATGAGTGGATTATTTCACATGTAACAGATGATTTACACCATTGGGAATAACAAGATCAGAGTAAATTAAAATTGCTTACTCATGTTTTTCACAACCACAGGCCAGATGGAATTCCTCCAGGTCACACAGTGTGTCAGAAGTGGTGACTGAATCAACAATTTTATAGTTCCATTGTCCTGTTGTCTTCGATGGATTACCTCTGGGGCATGAACAATATCGGCAAATGTTTGTGGACACCTGACTATCACACCAATATCAGCTTGTTGGACATACCATCCCAAAACTATGGGCATTAATATAAAGCCTTGCTGCCACCCATCACACTCACCACCATATCAGCCTCCACTTTTCTGAGAAGGCTTTCTAAAAGATTTTGGAGTGTCTCTTTGGGAATTTCTGATCATTCAGCAAAAAGCATATTTGTCAGTCAGGTACTGGAGTTGGATGAGAAGGCCTGGCTCACAATCTGCATTTCAATTCATCCAAAAGGGGTGCAGTAGGGTTGACTTGGCTTTGTGCACAGGGGCACAATCATACTAGAACAGTTTGTGTTCAGTTTCAGTTTGTCATTGAGCCTACCTCAAACTGTTCCTACAAAGCTGGAAGCACACACTTGAAATTCTTTGTATGCTATAGCATCAACCATACCCTTCACTGGAACCAAGCAGCCTAACCCAAACCCAGAAAGCAGCCTCAGACCATTATCACCCCTCCATCAAACTTTACAGCAGGCACTATACTATCCAAAAGGTAGTATTCTCCTTGCATTCACCAAACTCGGAGTCATCCATCAGACTGCCAGATAGTGAGGCACGAATGATCTTTTCATAGAATATATTTCCATTGCTAGTCTAATGGCAACTTCCTTTACGCCAGCCAACGCTTGGCATTGCACATGCAGTGGCTCAGTCATGAAAACCCATTTCATGATGTTCCTGATACACAGTTCTTGAAGGGCAGTTTGCAACTCTGTTGTGATTGATGAAACAGAGGATAGATGATTTTTATGTGTTATGCACTTCAGCACTTGGCCGCCCCGCTCTGCGAGTTTGTGTGGTTTGACACTTTGTGGCTGAGCTGTTGTTGCTTGCGCTTCTCAATACTGTATTAGAAAATACAGTTATCTGGGGCACATCTAGCAGAGCAGAATTTTACATACAACCTTGTGGCAAAGGTGGCATCCTATGACAGTGCCACATTTAAAGTCAGTGAGCTTTACAGTATTACTCATTAAACCAGCAGTTTTTGTCAATGGAGATTAAATGGCTGTGTGCAATAAGTAGGGGGAAACAACAGAACTCAATAATTTGGAAGGGTGTCCACATACATTTGGCCATATAGTGTATTACTATATTTGTTACATTTTATTTGTGTTCTTTAAATTAAATTATTTAAAAGGCATTCATACATGCCTTTATAATTTTTTGCAGAGGAACTGGGCAGAACATTCTCAGAATTACACAAGTAAAGTCAAAATCAATGTGAGAAGAATCGAAGAAATGCAGTGTTAAAAAATGAAGAAGCAGATAATAAACCAATTAAAAACAAGATAAAGTATTATTTTTTTAAAAGTTTAAAATAATAACTGCTTTGTATATGCACAGCTGTTTAGCTAATAACCACAAATGGCCACCCATACCAAGCAACTGTGTCATTTCCAGTGTGCATGTGCACTGACATTTCTGTCACCATGTCAGCTTGCATATCCACATACTAAACTGCACCTCACATCACTGGGGAAAAAACATGAATGCACATATTAAGCTAGTTCTTAGAGTAGTAAATAAAAAAAAAAACTTCTCTCAGCTTAAATGATTCAGGCATCTCAAAGCTTGCTGAAGCAAAAAGTATGCTCCTCATCTTGTTATAGGTCTGCACCATCAACAATAAATTACCCCCTAGAATCAGAATGAGGAATAGTAGCATCAGTAGACAAGTAGGTAAGAAATGGTAGGCTGAATAATAAAAACAGTTAGGAAAACACTGTGAAGTAAAATGATGAAAGTGAGCTTAAATCAAAGCATCACAGACTGTATAGTTTAAAATGAGTAACAGGCATTTGCTAACTTACTTTATATTTACATATGTGTTATTCATAATATACGTCCTTTTGTCCTAAGCTTTCACATTGAAAGTGAAGAATTAGTACTGTATATACTCACGTATAAGTCAGGCCTTGAAACCCAAAAAATCGATCATAAAACCAGACCCCGACTTATATGCCCGTTCACAAATACGACACTTATTTTTTTTTACATCTTCTTGCCTACTCCATCCTCGCACCAGTTTCTCAGACACATTGAATTTTGTTGCAGCAGCGCGGTTACCAATTTTTTTTTCCACTTCAACAACTTTTAATTCAAAACCAGCTTCATATTTTCTTCTGATCGAACGCTCCATTGTAGATAAGGGATGCTCTTACGATAAAGGTGTATGAGGGTGTGAGATACAAAAAACACAAAACAGTGCAAACATCGCTTAAGAATATTTTGGGTATTACCGTGTGGTCACATAGACACCATACATAAAAAAACAGGCAGTATGCTCCATGTTTACTCTCTCAGGTGGGCGTTAGCATATCATAATCTCTTGGACTAATAGCGTGAGTTTTCTGCATTCAACTTATACAACCGACATTATATTATAGTGGAAATTATACAGCAAAATCAAGCCCCGACTTATCCGCAGGAGAACTTAAATGCGAGTATATATGGTACCTTTTATTTACTGCATTCAGTAATTAAACTTGAACCTTATGTACTGATAAATACTTTCCTGATGTAATTTTATACATACAAATATCGGCAACAATAGATTTAGACTTGAGGAAAGGAAGACGGATTTCTAGAGGTAAGGTAGTAATACTCACTGATAATGGCCATGGGTATTGAAGTGGGGGGAAAAACGGTAATGATTACCCATGGACTACTGGGTGGGGTGGGTCACAAAGCCTGAAATGAAAAGTTTGTTTTCGAGAGGAAGGGGCCCACAGAGACTGCTTATATGTGGGGCCCAGAGTTGTGTGCTACACCCGTGATCATGCCGCTAGAGAGGGTAATGTGTTGGATGCTGGTTTAGCACATGCTAGTAAGATGTTCACTATACTCTGTACATGTGACAATATTAACCTTATAAACCTATTTTCTCTCTGTCCTGCTTTTAATCATTATTTGATTTATTGTTGACTTGCAATCCTGAGTTGCATTAAGTGTGTTTGAAATAGAATAATTATTGGCTGTTTGCCTTTTTCTTTTTTGCAGGTTTATTTAAAAATGATTGTAGACATATTATGTGCTGCTCTTTTGCATTGTGTAATATTTTTACATTGGTCATTAGATTATAAAGCTGTTTTTGACATAATGTGACACTGTAAAAGTAAATCATAAAATTTAAAAATTACCTCCTTGAATTTATAAGGCCCTGTGAACATATATTTTTGAATATTTTCAGTGTGTCATATTTATTAGTCCCTGGATTATCACAATTATTTTCATTTTGCTAAACTATAATTATATCCTTTAATTTAGAAGAGCATTTGGTCTGCCCTCCAAATGTTTTAAGACTCTGCCATCAGTAAAACTGTAATGGCAGTGAATAAAAATGATGGAAGTGTTTCAAAAGACTCTGCTTTTAATGAGTTTTTTTCTTCCTTATTTGTTTCTGTGTTTTTCCTAGATTAATGGCACTTTGATATAAAACAATTGTGCAGTACACTTTTGATTACTGGTACGGTGGTATTGCCGCCTTACATGCTAATTAAAAATTTAAACTACGTAAGATCAATAAACTTGCCTTTTGGGTCATATCAAGCAGTGCCAAATAGAGATGTGTTAACATCATGTATTATTACACCATGTGCTGAGGAACAAGGATTGAATTAAAGCCAAAATGCCATTTAAATGTTCTTCCTGTGCTTGTGTGGATTTTCTCCTTCAGCTCTGATTTCCTTCCATAGCTTGCAGTTCCTGCCTAACAACTGCTGCTGAGAGAATACACTCTGGCTGACCTGTGATTCCAAACAGGATACCGTGGTGCTGCAAAATAATTAAATAAATGCATGTCAGTATTGTAAATCAGTATATGTTCACCGATCAGAGCTACTCTGTTCAGTAAATGTGAAAAGAAAATACTGGTGGAGTAGAGTGACCTGGTACAAGAGTTTACTCTTAATATACCATCATCTATCTGTCCCATTTTTTTAATCAAAGTTGAGTCTCACAGTAAACAAGCATGAAGTAATTTGTGTTGACAAAAAGCTGTTCAGGGAAGCAGTGTCATGTAGATGACTTCAGACCACAAGGCAGAAGTTTTTATTCCCTACACCAACCCACTATGTGACCCTGTGTCACTTAAGCTCCATGTGCTTCCATGTGTCACCCTTGGGTTACACAATTGCACAGATTCATTCAGGGTTTTCAAGAAACATAAACTTTATTCGTAAACAGCATAATAAAGCATAAAGCAGAGAGACAAGGCGATAAGCAAAAAGGACAGATGCTGTACAGGCTTTTAAATATACGAAGTGCTGCACGAGAAGCATATCACGCGACACTGCAGCAGCAGCCCCCCAGCATCTAACGGAGCAAAGAGAAGGTAAACTGTATTTGTTCCTATTGTATCAGTGTTTAAGAGGCGGTTTCGGAGGAGCAACCGCGTCTTCTAGGGGTGTTCGTTCAGCCCCCCCTTCACAAACTATAAAAAATTTCAGCAGCCTTATTGTGTATCTGTACTTGTAAAGTACCTTGAGATACTGTTTTTTTAATTTAAAAAAATTATATGAAAAATGATATTCAGGATATATAGTATAATCTGTTCAGTTGTTTGCATATTTCCTATAAATACAGCAGATTTAAGGAACATTTGTATTACATGTACAGACTTATGTTGTTTGACATTCTGCTACTATGTGTCAGATAGATAGATAGATAGATAGATAGATAGATAGATAGATAGATAGATAGATAGATAGATAGATAGATACTTTATTAATCCCAGTTTTCTCTTTCTCTAATCAGACTCCTTGTCTGTCCTTCAGGCTATTATTCTCTTTTTTTATTTAGCCACGTAGATCCTCCTTATTATGCAGACATTCGTATCTTCTGCAATCTCCAGAAGCAGTCCTATTAGTTTAAAGTTTTTGTCAATCTACTCCCACCATCTTTTCTTTTGTCGTCCTCATGCCTTCTTCTAAAAACTATAATCTTAGTGGTTAGTAAAAATGGAAATAATGAGGGTATTAGAAATAAACTTGATCCCTTAGCATTAAAAGTCAAGGTGGAGGTAAAGAATTTAGGTGAAATCATCGACTCTGACCTAAACTTTAAATCATGTGTTAATCACATTACCAAGACTGCATTTTTTTCATTTAAGGAACATACCAAAAGTTAGACCTTTTATAACACTGAAAAATACATGAAATTAGTTCAGTTTTTTTATTTTTAGTTGGCTAGATTACTGTAACACACTCCTAACTGGACTACATAAGAAAGACATCAATCGTTTGCAGTTAGTCCAGAACATAGCAGCAAGAATCCTAACCAGAAACAGAAAATCTGCGCACATCTCACCATTTTTAGCATTGTTACATTGGTTACCTGTGCCATTTAGAACTTGCTTAATAGTGTATAATGCCTAAAATAATCTTGCTCCTTCTGATGTTTTGGAGTGCCTATACCCTTACATTGCAAGTCATAAACTTAAATTCCAAGAGTCAAGATGGCCTTTTGCACCCAAAATCTGGAATACTTTAGAGATATGGTAGGCTAACATTGTGGATCATTTCTAAAATTTCCTAAAAACCCACTTTTTAATTTGGACTTTTCATAGCTACATTTTAGTTCTGCCGTTGAAAAACTAGATGTGCATAGAATTATATTCTTCAATGAATTCGCAATCATTATTAATCATTATTTTCTTCTGTTTTCTTTTCCAGTTCTTCTGTGGTGGGGGGCCATCTGATCAAATTCCTGTGCAGCTATCTGTGATATTTGAATGAAAGCGGAGACCCCACACTGTCACCAGACCCCTGCATTGAATCCTGTAAAATGAAGGGTTAAAAAAGGAAACAATAAAGAACTACTGAAGAACATTAGTTAGAATGCCTAGAGGAGGCTGGGTGGTCTTTTGACCTGAAACCCCTACAGATTTTGTTTTTTTCCCCAGCTAAAGTCCATCCTGCCTGCCTGACCCTATCAGTAGACTCACATTGATATTCTTAAAAAACTCTATATTTAAGGACTATCCTTCTCTTAATTATTTATCTATCTTATGCAAGTATGCATCATTTTTGTATACTATTTATTCATTATTATTCTTATCTAATTTTAATTTGTTTTTCCTTTGCTTGTAACTGTTTATTTAACATCTTGTAAAGCACTTTGAGCTAGATCCTTTGTAAGAAAATGTGCTATAGAAATACATGTGTTTGTTGTTGCTGTAGTAACAGCTTCAGCATTTAAGCACTCTTTTTCACATATTTGTTTCAATCCATTCTCCACCTATGTCCTAACAATGTCAGTCTATTTTCAATTATGCTTTTAATTTCTTTCTAATGTTTTCATGTACCATATATTAATTTTCTCAACATAATTAATGAAATTTAGATTCACAGAGATTTTCAGGGACTCATGCCAATACCATCCATCAACATGTCGTGCAAAGCAGACCCCAACCAATGGGCAAGGTCCATTCATGCACGGACCCACAAGCAGACCCTGAGCCAACTTAAAGTTATCAATGAACCTAAAATATGTTGTTCTGAGAGAAAAACTGTAGTAATCAGAGAAAAGCCTATGCATGATGGTGGAAGGAGACAGCAAGTAACGTTGGGGGAGAACATCTAAAACCCCTAATCCTGAGTAAGGGAGCTCCAGTGGACTGCTGCTGGTCACCTCTCCTTTACTCATTGTACTCAGAAAACATTAATAATTTATAAGACTTACCACAATTTATGATGAAGGCTGTATATAGAAATTTAGAATATCACCATTATCACTAGTTGCTACAGATCCATTACTTGAAGTATTTTAACCTGCTCCATCACAGTTTGGCATGTTAATCTCTCCGTCAAGGACAGGAAGCAGCTGCAGAGAGAGAGGCCTGTACTTCTTCTAAAATTATTGCTTGCAACCTCATCTCTGCTTTTCCAGGATGAAACATAAAGCTGTTAAGATGTTTTGTAGCTTTTAGTACTCTATTTTCCCTCTGTTCAATTTTCATTCATCTGGTAAACTTAGTTTAGGTCATTCAAGATCAGGGCTACTGGATTTCATAAAAGTACTTAACTACATGCCATTAGATCTGTGGACATAACATTTTGAGCTTAAGAGTCACCCCGAATAATTTGAGAAAAATGTTTAAGTGTGTTTTGTATTTAATTGGTTATTTAGAAACATTGCTATTAGAATGATTTTGGATGTGTTTATACAGTATGGTATGTTTGTATTGAGGTTTTATTTTTGTGCTTCTTCACCTGACATTGCTATGGCACCATTTTCTTAGTGTTTTTACAAAAGGATCTTATTTCATTGTCAATCTTAGAGTGCTTTAATATGATGCTCAATATTTAGCCAATGTGTAAAATACATATATCACAAGTGTACATTTCTTGCCCTTTCATTAATGAAATTGTCAAAATCTAATGTAAACTTTTGTTATGAACTTTAAAAAATTCCACATATTTTTAGTAGCTAAAGCCTATTGAACATTTGCAGTAAGAAATTCAACTAAACAAAGAATATAAGAGAGACCCACCAAATTAAGAAGGCGTGGACACACTTTCAACCCATTGGAAGCAATAGTGGAAGATAAAACTAATGGCCATTATGAACAATGCTACACATCCTCTCTCTAGCACACTGAGTTCTTTTAGCCAAAGAATTATTCAACAGAATTGTGTACAGAAACACTACTAGGAATCCTTCATATTTATGGTAATACGCCTGTATGATGGACCATTAGACGAGTCATAAGTTGTTTTTTCCTTGTTATGTTTTGGAATTTTTGGGTGTGTTTGAGAGGTTGTTGTTTATTACAATGTTTCTATATTCCTTAAGCTTCTGTAAAAGCTAAACTTCTCATTGGGACTGATACTATCTATCTATCTATCGTTGCAGCCAGGAATACTCGAGGAGCCCACAGAAGATGTTTGGTGTCAGTCGGGCAATCCTGCTGAATGACAAATTAATGTAGTGTATTTATTGAAACAAATATATTAGCAAATGAAACTACCATTTGTCGACTGATCTGGTATCTTAAACAAATTCCAGTGTCCTGTCAAGAAATGCCTCACGTAGTAGGGGTTCAACCAATGTGTGAAACGGAGAGTCCCATGGTTCCAGGATTCAACTAAAATATCTTTCAGAATTTAAATTTTGTCGTTTCTTGAATATAAACTGTAATGGTGTTACAATCACTCATTATGCTCTCTTATATTTGTGAGAAAATATGCTCAAATGTGAATTTGGAAAACGGTGTTTGTGGGGTGTTTTTAGTGTTCTTTACCCATGAAGTGTTGTTATTCTGTCTCTCTTACTTTTAAGAGAGCTGCAGCATTGATGCCACTGTAGCAAATTAGTCCACCGTATGTAATTACCACAATCTGCATGGTGAAAGAGCCATTTTAACTAGTGACATTTCATTTAGCAAAATAAAGAGAAGGAAACAAAGTGATGTTTCAGTTAGCCTAACTCCACTCCCAAATGATGAAAAGTAAATAAAGTGCCATGAGTATGGGAAATGCGGTATATAAATAAAATGTATTATTATTATTATTATGATTAATAATAATAATATTAATGTTCTCTGCCTGTAAATTTTGAAGTTAC
Source organism: Erpetoichthys calabaricus (assembly GCF_900747795.2). Lineage (NCBI taxonomy): Eukaryota > Metazoa > Chordata > Cladistia > Polypteriformes > Polypteridae > Erpetoichthys > Erpetoichthys calabaricus. Next base: position 169,092,493 of record NC_041399.2, on the reverse strand, counting down.
TTCTAAAAACAATCAAAGAAAAAAATTAAAATGTTCCACAGAAGTGCATATGTGTCATGAAAAGGTGTGGCTTTTGCTTGTTAATTGTGATAGGATTCCGCACAACTAACTATATATTCTAATAACAGAGTTTAGACAGCATTGTTGCACTAACAGGACCTCCTGTATGTGCTGGGGTATTTTGCACACTTGGAACAACAGTATATCATTTATTTGTTAGAATTCTTTATACATATTCAGAACATTATTTACGCATTATTTTTGCAGTATATATCATTTTCAGGCATACTAACAAAGGTGGACTAAAATTAACAATGTGTTGAGGTCCTGACAATATTTTTCTTAATGATAAAAAGCTATAAAATGTCTCTCATCTCTGGAGAGGTAGCTTCTTTCATTTCCTGGATACAATAAATCCCATTACTATATGAACATCGTAGTTCTGGTTAATATGAGAGCGGAATGTCTCCATATTTCTGTTGATAATGGCGCTGATCCAGTGTTCCACCCATCATCCATCCCTTACTAATATTCAAAGTCCATTTCCCTGCTGTAGTGAAGATATAAACAGATTTGGCAGTGTAGCTTAATGGGTTAAATCACTGCTTAAAAGGCTACACCAGAAATTCTTTTGAAGTGCCATGCCACTTAGCACCCAGGGATCATCATGGCAGGATTGTAAAGCAGATCAACGAAGAGTAAAATCATTTTTCAGGAAATATTATATTATGAAAAGGAACAGATGTCTTCATTACAAATTTCAAAAATATTTGTCACTTAGAATTTCCAGACAAGCTAAATATTCCTCAGGAGAATATCCATTTCAAGTTCTGAAATCTCAGAGAGCAAGTACTGAGCAATTACCAGAGTTAATTTACACTGGAGGTGAGATGTAGCAGAAGAAAATGTTTTAAAATGTTTTGATTCAAAGCAGTATCTGATTAAATCTATTATAAATGTAAACAAATACATCATCTCACATGGGGGCAAAAAAAAGTGAATATATTTTATTAATAATAACTGACAAATAGCATTTAAACAAATAAAATCAACTTAATTCATTGCATCTGCTACTGTTCCAAGCTTGCTGTTAGAGTCCTACTATGCTTTAATGCTTCAGTGAACTTTTCGACTGGCCCATATAATTATGCAACCAGAGGGAGACCACTCGTATTCTTTGTCCCAAAATAAAGTTAGGTACATAATATTGGGATATAGTTGGAAATCAGAATGCAATGAGCAAATAATACACCATCAGTGGCCAGCCCGTCTTCCAATCCATTCTTCTGGGGCAGCAGTGGTAACCACTACACCATGGTTCAACAGCCTTTACCAAAACCAAATTAAAACAACATTTATTTCTATCGCACATTGTATGACACATGATATAGCTCAAAGTGTTTTTCAAGATGTCAAAGAAACATTTACAAAAAAAACAACAACAAATAATTAATAAATCAATACATGCTTACATAACATAAATATACAATTAATAGAAAAAACAGAGTCTAATGATATGGTCAGATAACCAGGGTGGACAGAAAAAAAAACTCCAGAGGTGAGATGGTGAGGGAAAAAAAAAAACAAATTTGCAGGTGTTCGAAGGCCTCCCATATCCCACTCGGCACATTCTACATAACAGAAATGTTCTCACGTAGTTCCTTGTTGTTTTTTAAGCTTCATCCTAGAAGGTTTGATGGAGTGGGTCGTGTTGACAGTCAAAGTATTTGCTTATGTTCCAACATCATAGGTGGCTGCACAGCACTTTGATCAGGTTGTGGTGGTGAAAATACCACCACAGACAAAAACAGTAAAGAAAGAAGAGAAAAGCAGACATTAATAATGGTTGCAAATCCATGAGGGATATAAAATTTCTCTGCATGTATAATCTATCTAAAGTAAAACTAAAATGCTGCTGTTAAAAAGCTAAATTAAAAAAGTGTGGTTTTAGAGGTTTTTTAAATTGTTCCATGGTATTAACCTGGCATATCTCTATCAGTAAAGAAATTCCATCATTTTGGTGCATAACAGCAAAAGGTCGCCTCGCTTAGCTCTTAGAATAATAAGCAAACCACTGTTAGAAGATCTTAAGTTATGACTTGGACTTTAGGGGGACAGGCACAACAAAATGTTGGAAGGAGCCTTATTATTTAGATCTTTCAAATCAATTCCAAAGGACAATGGATGGCCAGTGTAACAATGCTAAAACAGGGGGGATGTGCTCAGATTTTTTTTTTTTTTTGTTTAGGATTCTTGCTATTACATTATGAACTAACTGCAGCTGATTGAGGTCTTTCTTTGGTTGTCCTGTTAGGAGTGAATTACAGTAATTTAGTTGTCTAGAAACAGAACTGTGGATTCATTTCTCAGCATCTTGCATTGTCATCAGATATGTAAATTTTGCAAAGTTCCTTAAATGAAGAAACACAGTCCTAGTAATATGGGTAATGGGAAATTTAAAGTTTAGGTCAGACTCCATAATTACACCTAAATTCTTTACTTCTGCCTTGACCTTTAATGCTTAAAGGATCCAGTTCATTTCTAAGACCGTCAGTATTTTCATTTTTGCCAACAACTAAGACCTTTGTTGTATCCATATTAAGCTTGAGAAACTTTTTTACCCATCCATTCAGAAATACAAGTACAACATTGGATCAGAGAGCCTAAAGCATCAGTGTCATCAGGTGCTTTAGATAAGTAAATCTGTGTGTCATCTGCATAGCTGTGGTAGTTCCCCTTGTGTTTTGATGATCTGGCCTAACGGGAGCATGTAGATTGGAAATAGCAGTGGGCTTGGAATAAATTCCAGTGGTACGCCCTATACAATGTCATGGATGCCAGAACTACAATCACCTCAACTAATAAAAAATGTTTTACCTGTTAAATAAGACTGAAACCAATTTAAGACACTGCTCAAGAAACCCACCCTTTGTTTAAAGAAATTTATAAGAATACTGTGGTCTATGGAGTCAAAAGCTGCCCTTAAGTCTAAGAGAAAAAGAGCAGATATGTGACCTGTGTCAACGTTAACCTGAAAGTAATTTAATAAGGTATTAAAAAACTATTACATTGCATTATTAGACTCTAGACATTTTATTTGTGCTGGCCCTGAAGTTCCATGTACACTTTGTTAGTGTTTTAATTGTAGTAGAGCTCAGATATCTTTATCTGCATGATATTAACTTATAACTAGAATCTAATTTTTTTTAAATGAATCAATGGTAAAACTGCAATACTTGCAATAAGTTTGGTCATTTTGCATTAATAGTTGATGTTATCTCTGCCCACATCTCAGCTGCAGTTAAGAAGTTTGGGTGTTACATTTAATTCTTCTCTGGCATTTGTTCCACACATAAATAACTTAGTGAAACCTTCCTTTTATTTTTTAAGAAATTTAGCTTGACATTGACCATCTTTAATTTTGGCAGGTTGGTCAATTGTTTACCCCATGCTTTTCTTACATTTAGGCTGAAATACTGTAATGGATGGTGTCCGTGTCTGTGGCTTCAGGCTAATTTGAAAGAAATAATTGCATCCCAAAAAATGCAGGCTCCAATTGGCCAAGGGTGTGTGTGAGTGCAGTTAATTAAGGTATTGGCTGATTGCACCACATACACCCAGTGAGGAGGATGGATCAGTCAGTGGTGCCGTGAAGGAAGCGGCTCATTGCACCTATGCACAATTATGCAGGCGATTATAAGAGGAGACTACATGGCAGAGAGAAAAAAAAACAGATGAGAGAAAGAAAAGATGGAATTTAAAAGATGGAAAAAAAGGTGGGAGCGAGAGAGAGCTTGTGAGAGAGGGGAGGCGGGCAGCTCGAAGGAGAGCCCCTTGGGGAGTATGAGGCTGACGCCCAGGGCTGCTGAAGTGGATCGCTCCACCTAAGCAGCTCAGAGACCTAGAGAGATGTGATGTTCATTGAAGCAACTTCTCACGTAAGTCGGTGAGAGGCAGAAGGTGAAATAAGGCTTGAACCTGGCAGTGAGAGTCAGGGAGGCTTGGCACAGCACCCTGCTTGGGCCTCAGATGGCTGCAGGGAACCGAGCCAAAGAGCATTGAGGTTCGGCGCAGTGCTCCGTTGGGAGCCATGGGCTGCAGGAACCCTGGGTGGCTGTAAGTGCCGGTTAGGCATCTCCTCTGTTGCAAGGCCCTTTTTTAAAGGGCTGCACTGGGGTCATCATTTTAAAGGGAAGATTCCTGCCTGCATTTTTAACCTCACTTTTAATGGAATATTTATTGGACTTGTTTTAATGTCCACCATCACTTATTGTTAAGGATTATTTATTTAATTTGAGTTGGAGCACTATTCATTTGAACATTGTTTTTGTAATTGTTTTTAATAAAAGCATTAAGCACTTTTTTGCAACTACCCTTTGCTGTATGTATATGTTCTCATTTGCCATGTTCATCTCGCTTACGCTATTGACGATCTGGGTGCAAGAGGCTCCCCAAAGGCAAATGGAAACATGGAGCCAATGCAGACCATCACAATGATCTAAAGTTTGTTCTAAACACACTGCAGTATATTTAGAACCGTGTTTCTGTGGTTGTCACTTACACCAAAGCCCTGAGAACATGTTATTGCCAACATAAAGTGAATGACATTGGCTCATAATTGAATCTGATATCCACTATTAAATACTTCTTTTAACTTACAAAGCCTCAAATGACCAGGCTATGTCTTATCTTATGGATCTGTTTGGGCCTGCCAACTGCAATCATCCGAAGTTGGTCCTCTACCTACCATGTCTAGGACTAGAAAGAGTACTATGGGTGATAGAGCCTTCTGGGTTTCAGGTCCAGCATTATGGAATGCTCTTCTTGATAAACACCAAGGAATCAAGTCAATACCCGTTTTTAAAAAGAGTGTTTGCTACATCTTTTGTATAATCTGTTTTGATATCTTTGTATGCATTTTTATTGTGCTTATTTTGTTGTGCTTTGTACCATGTCCTTGGATTGTAAAAATACATTATAAATAATAAACTTTATTATTATCATAGTTTTGATTGTAGTTTTCAAAGATTCTGTAATGCAGAAATGTATGGTTCTAGAGACAAGAAACTCAAAAATGATGGGACAAATCATGATGATGATCTATTGTTGGTATCCTTCTGAATATATGTTGTAATAAAGGTATAGTCCCTTCTCATGCTTGAAAACAGTTGAAGCTGCAGTTAAAGACTCCCAAGTATAAAAGATGCTCATTAACAATTCAGTTGGGTGAAGCGTTTAATGGCTCATAAAAGTAGAGTTCCTGGAATTCATTACTGAAATTGAGGATGTCCTTCGTACAACAGAAAGATTACCCTAAAGAAGTGCAACAAGAACCTCTGTTTCTCTCTGGTTCACTCATTACAAGAAGGTTTATTCATTTTGCTTTATTTTTAGAAAATGGTAAGATGAATCTTTCACTACACTTGTTAAATGAAATTTTATATGAAGGTTTAGCCCTGTCATTGCAGGATTGTATTTTTTCTTATTATAAATAGACATAGAATAGTAGCTATAAAAGCAAACATTTCCACTTGAAACCTCAAGGTAATAGGGCTATACCAACTTTGTATTCCTTTTGACTCTTTCTGCTTTTCCTTTTTCGTTGATGAGGTCAGCAGGGGACACTTAGCCTGTGGTGTGAGTGTGGATCCCAATACCCCATTGCAGTGATGGTGACACTGTGCTGAAAAAATGGCACCGTCCTTCAGATGAGACGAAAAATCAAGTTCCTGACTCTATGCGGTCATTAAAGATCCCTGGGCATGGTTCATAAAGAGTAATAGTCAGGCTCTTCAGTTTAAGCAAAAGAAGATTAAGAGGTGACATGAATGAAATGCTTAAAATTATGAAGGGAATTAGTACGGTGGATCGAGACTGTTATTTTAAAATGAGTTCATCAAGAACACGGGGACACAGTTGGAAACTTGTTAAGGGTAAATTTCGCACAAACATTAGGAAGTTTTTCTTTACACAGAGAACCATAGAAATATGGAATAAGCTACCAAGTACAGTGGTAGACAGTTAAGACTTTAGGGACTTTCAAAACTAAACTTGATGTTTTTTTAGAAGAATTAAGTGGATAGGACTGGTGTGCTTTGATGGGCTGAATGGCCTGCTCTCGTCTAGATTGCTGTAATGTTCTAAATAAAAGTCTGGTGTTTCCCAATGTCCTGGCTAAACTGCCCATCTCAAGCAATTAAAATAATTTTAGAAGATATTTCTAGAAGAGATCACACAATTTTTCAAATATCCCATTGCTTAGAAAACATATTTTATGAAAACCCTTCTTAGTTGGTTAATTTATTTCAATGGCTTCAAGAATGTTCTAGGGCTGTAAAATAAAAAGCATATTGTCAACAAAAAATATTTTTATCATATGAATTTTTAAAGTATGAAAAAGACAATAAAAGGATCATATTAGACAAAATGTCAGGCTACAAAGTAATACATAATATACTACATACAGCTTAAGTTCATTTTAGGTAGCAAAAAATTTAACAGAATAGAAAAATATAAAACACATTTATAATAGGATTGAATATGAGCACTGGCTGAATATAAACAGATTACAATTACAATTGTTACTTAATCTTGAACAGCATGGCAGTTTTAAAAGAAATAATTTTGTTATGCTAAATTAATTCTTTTTGTTGGCTTAGACCTCTTTTTGACCACAAGCGGTTTTCTTTACTTGTGACTATTATGAAAGTCAGAGGTGACCTTCCATTTGACTTTGTTCACATTGTATATTTTGTAATGTTTCAAACATAAAAGCTAAGCCAATCCCACAGAATACTGAAGGGTAACTACAGGATCTATTACTGTAACTATACTCATGCTTCTGTTCTTGAAAGCCTATTTTATATTTTTTTCTGCAATGAATAAGATGAAAGGAACTGAAAAAAAGCAATTAATAGATATTATCTTTTTTGCTCACTTGCATTATTGATAACAATGTACACAATCAAAAGCACTTGTTTTATTATTAGCATAACCAAAAAATGAAATACACAAAACAAATTTTTGCTGTGTTGATAAGAGAAAATGTTATTGTAAATTGGTAAAATTAAATAAATGAGAAAATACTAGTTAGGTTGTCACCACAATGCTTGACTATAAAACATCTGAATCGATTTTTAACTAGACCCCTGGGTTCAGATCCTAGTGATGGGCTCTGCCTGTAGGGAGTTTCCACATTCTTTCTGTGTCTGTCTCTCTATGATTTGCAGTTTCCTTTCTCATCACAAAGATAAGCATGTTAAGTCAACTGGAAACTCTAAATGAGGGTGTTTGTGTGTGTTAGTATGCCTGCCAAAGTGCAGGTCTTACCTTGTGCCCACGTTTGCCTCAATAGGCACTGCTTCCTTTGACCCTGGACTGGGTACATAGCTTGTAAGTGGAATAAATTTATGATGTATGTACTGTATGAAAAATTATATACTATACAAATACAGTAGCCTCCACTAATATAGCCATTCTTGGTAAAGCAAGCAAAATGGGCTATGAAAAAATGTTTTTTTGTTTATCTTTTTCATGTTTAATTCAAAACATTAAGAAATTCCTAATTGAATTAATTGAAGTAAAATGATTGAACGGAAACAGAAATTCTTACCATACAACAAATATGAAATATTTTTTCTCAAATATATGTGTGTCACAATTATTGGCAGCACTTCATTTAATATGTATAGCCCCCCTTTGCCAAGATAATAGCTCTTAGTCTTCTCCTATAATGCTTAACGAGGCTGGAAAACACATGTTGAGGAATCTGAAACCATTCTTCCATAAGAATCTCCGTACATAGATAGATAGATAGATAGATAGATACTTTATTAATCCCAATGGGAAATTCACATTCTCCAGCAGCAGCATACTGATACAATAAACAATATTAAATTAAAGATTGATAATAATGCAGGTAAAAAACAGACAATAACTTTGTATAATGTTAAATGTTAACGTTTACCCCCCCCCCCCCGGGTGGAATTGAAGAGTCGCATAGTTTGGGGGAGGAACGATCTCCTCAGTCTGTCAGTGGAGCAGGACAGTGACAGCAGTCTGTCGCTGAAGCTGCTCTTCTGTCTGGAGATGACACTGTTTAGTGGATGCAGTGGATTCTCCATAATTGATAGGAGCCTGCTGAGCGCCCGTCGCTCTGCCACATATGTTAAACTGTCCAGCTCCATGCCAACAATAGAGCCTGCCTTCCTCACCAGTTTGTCCTTGCGTGAGGCGTCTTTCTTCATAATGCTGCATCCCCAGCACAGCACCGCATAGAAGAGGGCGCTCGCCACAACTGTCTGATAGAACATCTGCAGCATCTTATTGCAGATGTTGAAGGACGCCAGCCTTCTAAGAAAGTATAGTCGGCTCTGTCCTTACTTGCACAGAGCATCAGTATTGGCAGTCTAGTCTAATTTATCATCCAGCTGCACTCCCAGATATTTATAGGTCTGCACCATCTGCACACAGTCACCTTTGATGATCACGGGGTCCATGAGGGGTCTGGGCCTCCTAAAATCCACCACCAGCTCCTTGGTTTTGCTGGTGTTCAGTTGTAGGTGGTTTGAGTCGCACCATTTAACAAAGTCATTGATTAGGTCCCTAATACTCCTCCTCCAGCCCACTCCTGATGCAGCCCACGATAGCAGTGTCATCAGCGAACTTTTGCACGTGGCAGGATTCTCATCCCATACGTTTTCAATGGGGTTTAGGTCAGGAGACTGGGATGGCAATTGAAAAACCTTGATTTTTGTGGTCACTGAACAATTTTTGTATTTATTTGGAGGTGTGCTTTGGATTATCGTCATGCTGGGAGATTCAATCGCAGCCCAATTTAAGCTTTCTGATTTAGTATCTGCTGATACTTGATGAAGTCCATCATACATCAAAATAAAACGGAGGTGCTTATAGTGGGTCCATCAGCTAAAGCCCAAATTGGTCTTGGACTTCTCGGCTCTTTCTCTGTTTTTTCCAAACCTCAAGTCCGCAATCTTGGTGTTACCTTTGATAGTAACCTCTCTTTTGAGAAACAAGTAAATTCTGTAGTCAAGAGTTGCCTTTTCCAACTTCGTCTATTAGGTAAGATAAAGCCTTTTTTATCTTCTAGGGATCTTGAGATAGCTACTCATGCATTTATTTTTTCTTGCCTCGATTACTGCAACTCGCTGTATTCTGGGATTAATAAATCCCTGATACACAGGTTACAGTTGGTCCAGAATGCTGCTGCTTGCTTTCTGGTTGGGGCAAGAAAGTATGACTCTGTTTCTCCTATTTTAGCTTCTTTACACTGGCTGCCTGTCAGTTTTCGAATTGATTTTAAAATCTTGCTGCTAGTTTTTAAATCTTTACATGGGCTTGCTCCTGCCTATTTATCTGAACTGTGTGTTTTACATCAGCCATCCAGAGTGCTTAGATCTTCTGGTCAGCTGTCTCTGGTTGTCCCTCGTACCAAGTGTAAAACTAAGGGGGACAGGGCTTTTGCAGCTGCTGTGCCTCACCTGTGGAACTCTTTACCTCATCACATAAAGGAGTCATCTACAATTGAACTGTTCAAAACAAGACTAAAGACTCATTTCTATTCACTTGCATTCCATGACCTTCAGTAATACTGATGGTTTCCTCTTTGTGATTATATAACATTACTTCTGTTTTTTTATGTATATAACATTACTTCTATTTATTATGTATTTTATTTTATGTTCATATATTTTATTTCTATTTATGTTTTATGTTAATTTGTTTATGTTTTTCTTTTATTCTATTATTGTAAAGCACTTTGGCCACAGCATTACTATGTTGTTTTAAATGTGCTATATAAATAAATTAACATTGACATACATGATATACCGGCAAAATGCCTTACTGTCACTGTAACTACTAAGTCAATAGTTTTCATTTTTAATTTTCTTTTTTTTAGTCATTCTGGTGTATGTTCAGACCGTAGTGTTTGTGTTGTGTGTATCTATTGATCTATCTATTGTGGCAGACTCACATTTTGCATAAAACATCACAAAAAATATTTAGTTCCACCTGAAAGTGCATTTTGTATATCTGTATGCATTTTCTAGTGTATCTCACACTACTGAACTAAAACATAAATGCTGTCAAAACAAAACAATGCAATTCCTAATACACAGATATTACTTTTTCATTTGTAATTTTCTTACAAAAGTAAATGTTTCACTTCACAAGAGTATTCACATGTCCAGTTACATGTATGATGTGTTTTTTAGTTAGTGAGATGACTGTCAGTGCATGGAGTCAACAAGAGAGAGGTGTATGGCCACTTAGGTTCACTCTTATGGAGTCATTTAAATGTTCATCTGTCAGTCTTGTTCTGAACTTTGATTTCATCATATTCATGTCAGAAAAGGCAGACTCACAGAGGTATGGAAACCCAAACAAAGCAGACATTTTCAGAGCGGCTTGGTGAAGATTCTTATAGTTATTTGGCTCTACTAAGATCCAGAAATGCTGAGAATGCTGTTGAGACTTTATCCATCCATTGTCTCCTGCTTATCCGAGGTCGGGTCGCGGGGGCAGCAGCTTGAGCAGAGATGCCCAGACTTCCCTCTCCCCGGCAACTTCTTCTAGCTCTTCCGGGAGAATCCCAAGGCGTTCCCAGGCCAGTCGAGAGACATAGTCCCTCCAACGTGTCCTGGGTCTTCCCCGGGGCCTCCTCCCGGTTAGACGTGCCCGGAACACCTCACCAGGGAGGCGTCCAGAAGGCATCCTGATCAGATGCCCGAGCCACCTCATCTGACTCCTCTCGATGCAGAGGAGCAGCGGCTCTACTCTGAGCCCCTCCCGGATGACTGAGCTTCTCTCCCTATCTTTAAGGGAAAGCCCAGACACCCTGCGGAGGAAACTCATTTCAGCCGCTTGTATTCGCGATCTCGTTCTTTCGGTCACTACCCATAGCTCATGACCATAGGTGAGGGTAGGAACATAGATCGACTGGTAAATTGAGAGCTTCGCCTTGCGGCTCAGCTCCTTTTTCACCACGACAGACCGATGCAGCGCCCGCATTACTGCGGATGCCGCACCGATCCGCCTGTCGATCTCACGCTCCATTCTTCCCTGAACAAGACCCCGAGATACTTGAACTCCTCCACTTGGGGCAGGATCTCGCTCCCAAACCTGAGAGGGCACTCTACCCTTTTCCGGCTGAGGACCATGGTATCGGATTTGGAGGTGCTGATTCTCATCCCAGCCGCTTCACACTCGGCTGCGAACCGATCCAGAGAGAGCTGAAGATCACGGCCTGATGAAGCAAACAGGACAACATCATCTGCAAAAAGCAGTGACCCAATCCTGAGCCCACCAAACCGGACCCCCTCAACGCCCTGGCTGCGCCTAGAAATTCTGTCCATAAAAGTTATGAACAGAATCGGTGACAAAGGGCAGCCCTGGCGGAGTCCAACTCTCACTGGAAACGGGTTCGACTTACTGCCGGCAATGCGGACCAGGCTCTGGCACCGATCGTACAGGGACCGAACAGCCCTTATCAGGGGGGCCGGTACCCTATACTCTCGGAGTACCCCCCACAGGATTCCCCGAGGGACACAGTCGAATGCCTTTTCCAAGTCCACAAAACACATGTAGACTGGTTGGGCAAACTCCCATGCACCCTCCAGGACCCTGCTAAGGGTATAGAGCTGGTCCACTGTTCCACGACCAGGACGAAAACCACACTGTTCCTCCTGAATCCGAGGCTTGACTATCCAACGGACCCTCCTCTCCAGGACCCCTGAATAGACTTTTCCAGGGAGGCTGAGGAGTGTGATCCCTCTGTAGTTGGAACACACCCTCCGATCCCCTTTCTTAAAGAGGGGGACTACCACCCCGGTCTGCCAATCCAGAGGCACTGTCCCTGATGTCCATGCGATGTTGCAGAGGCGTATCAGCCAAGACAGTCCTACAACATCCAGAGCCTTGAGGAACTCTGGGCGTATCTCATCCACCCCCGGGGCCCTGCCACCAAGGAGTTTTTTGACCACCTCGGTGACCTCAGTCCCAGAGATGGGGGAGCCCACCTCTGAGTCCCCAGGCTCTGCTTCCTCATTGGAAGGCATGTTAATGGGATTGAGGAGGTCTTCGAAGTACTCCCCCCACGGACCCACAACGTCCTGAGTCGAGGTGAGCAGCGCACCATCCCCACCATATACAGTGTTGACACTGCACTGCTTCCCCTTCCTGAGACGCCGGATGGTGGACCAGAATCTCCTCGAAGCCGTCCAAAAGTCGTTCTCCATGGCCTCCCCAAACTCCTCCCACACCCGAGTTTTTGCCTCAGCAACCACCAAAGCCGCATTCCGCTTGGCCTGCCGGTACCTATCAGATGCGTCCAGGGTCCCACAGGACAAAAGGGTCCTGTAGGACTCCTTCTTCAGCTTGACGGCATCCTTCACCGCCGGTGTCCACCAACGGGTTCGGGGATTGCCGCCACGACAGGCACCGACCACCTTACGGCCACAGCTCTGGTCAGCTGCCTCAACAATAGAGGCACGGAACATGGCCCATTCGGACTCAATGTCCCCCACCTCCCTCGGGATGTGGTCGAAGTTCTGCCGGAGGTGGGAGTTGAAGCTACTTCTGACAGGGGGCTCTGCCAGATGTTCCCAGCAGACCCTCACAACACGTTTGGGCCTACCACGCCTGACCGGCATCCTCCCCCACCATCGAAGCCAACTTGTTGAGACTTTAACTGTACATTATTTTGAAGGTTTACTAATATATAATATATAAAATCCAATGTCTGTCTGTCTGTCTGCCCGCTTTTCATGAGAGAACTACTTAACGGATTTAGATCAGGTTTTTTTCTATCATTTTCTTAAACATTCTGGTTGATTTTGCGACTTCTCTCATTTCGCTACGTATCATAGTTCACTTACGGTACCGATTTATTTGTGCGAATCTGAGATCCAAGCAATGGGCCGGGAGGAAGGGCCTTCCTCTCTCAGTCGCCAGCTTCGGGGTGTGTTCCTTAACTCCGCTTAGCTAGCGAACAAGAGAACAATTGAATTCAACTTTGTTTGATATTTAAAATAAAGTGTTACTTATGTCTTGATGAATTGAGTCCGGATATTCTCTTACGTGTATGCCTCATTGAAAAGATAGATTGCAATTCAGATTGTGGATCGTGATTTTGTTAAAAGGATCATGATATGATTTTTTGGAAAGATCGCCCATCCCTAATTTGACTAATCAAGTTTTCAAATTTATGTAGGTTTCATTAACCGTTTGGCGAGCTACTGGTAGCATCTACTGGTAGCTCACAAGCGACGTGTTGGAGACCCCTAGTCTATACCTACTGACTCTTAAGAACCTAAAAATATAAAATATGAATATACTTCACTTAGATTTCCCTAATATGATCTTCCAGAGATGCTAATAACTGTGGCGACTTGTTGAAGAAAAGTGTTTGTTTTATGATCAGCACTATTTTTTTCCATTCAATTCGTTTATGTCAATTAAAAGGTTAGATTTTTTTTCAATATTTTGAATGAAAGATCAAGAGGATATACTGTACATTAAATTTTCACTGCCTATTTTGCTTTTATTTGCCAATATTAGTGGGAGGCTCTGTACATTGGTTTAAATGCAGTATAATGTTGTAGCGGTGAATTCACTGACATCCCGGGAGGCTCTGTAGCTCAGCACCTAAAATTAGATTGTTAATTATATTTCTTTCATGTAGGGTTTCAATCAGTTGTGTTTAATGTACATTTACAGTTTTTAGCAATGGGAGTTCATTATTGAAGTTTAAAGTGGGGGTTTGGGTTTGCCTTTGGTTTATGAGTCCCGGTATCGGGATTAAAGGGAAATAATAATAATAATAATAATAATAATAATAATACATTTTATTTATATAGCGCCTTTCCCATGCTCAAGGCACTTACAGAATATAAGAAAGAGTGGCAGGGTATATAGTATATATCATTGTACAAACCAGATAAATAAATAAAGAAGATTACGACAGTGAATTCAGAGACAAAAAGGCTAACAGACAACATAATTGATGGTCTAGCACACACACATACAGGTTACATGAGCATCTTGACAGAGAGGTAAACTGAGAGAAGGGTAATAAAGTCAAGTAGAGCTATAAGCCTTCCTGAAAAGATGAGTTTTGAGTTGTTTTTAAAAGAATTCATGGAGTTAGCTGACCTGATTAATTTTGGTAGGTCATTCCAGAGTCTGGGCGCTATACAGCTGAAGGCCCAGTCACCTATGTCACCTTGTCATCAAGAAATCCTTAATTTGAATATTGCCATTTGTAGTAATTGTATTACTTGACCGTACAACACTACCAGTAAAGAAAGAGTGTTGTCTTGATAAATCAAGTGTGTCTGTTTGTCATAATATGTATATTAATGGCCATAGTTTGGTCATTATATGTGTCATTGGCATGGTTTTGTCCTACCTTTCCAATGTGACCTTAACTCTGTGACACTAGCAGAGCAAGGTTCACTTGAAAAGATGTATCATGGAGTTGTGTTAAATGAAATTTTGTCTTTGTTTGAGAAAACATGCAAGCACTTACACAGTCCTGAATTGCCAATTTGAAATGTAAAAAGAATTAACCCCTTACCAGAGACTGTGTAAGATGTGCTGGAAAAATAAAATCTTGTTCAGAAAATTGGACTTCAGTATTGTATATGCATTCTAAGAATATGCAGGTTTTCTGTTGGTATTGGAGTGGATATATTGACCCAAGAATATTTGCAGACAAAATAAAGGGGAAGAGTTATCTCAAAATAAACATTTATTGTACTTTATAGTAGCCAGTGCAGTTTAATCTGGGCAAAGCACAGTGTTTACAATCTTTAGCAAGAAGATGAAGTCAAAGCAAATTAATAAAGCACATGATAACACAATGGCTTGATATATCACCTCATTTTTACCCTACAAAATGAACAAGGAAAAGTAAATTCGCTTGGATAGATGAATGGATGGATGCTTTTCTCTGTTGTATGCAAGTAACATCACATCTTTAACAGTAGAAATTTTTTATTTCGATTCAGCACAATTTAGAAACCGGGATTTTATGCAGCTGGCAGATCCCTAATGACCTCATTGCTGATTAAGAGGAAAACTAAATCACTTTTGTCCTGCTTTCCCTGTGGTTTCACGGCTGATGCAGGTCCTGAGTCATCCTTTCAGGATTTCTCCAGTTGTTTAGTATTTTCTGGTTATAAAAGTCTAACTTGTTCACAAAGAGAAAGAGTCAAATGAAAAAGAAGACAATGTAACTTTTTAAGACTTTTAAGTGAATCACTGATCAAGAAGATTAGACGAGACAAACTTACTCAGAAAAAGAGACACACAGATACTAAAAAGGAAAAAATATCAGATTTTAAACTCCACATACATTTTTTTTATTCTAAATTGAGTCTTTTGTTCTACAGCATTAAAACAGACCTATAGTAGTCTCATAGTCATGTCACATTCCAAATGAGTTTAAATGTATACAGTATTTGCAAGCTCTTCCGCTGTTAAGATTTGATATTTGCATTAGAAATTCAGTGGTGTGATTCCTTTTTGTAATGTCCATTAAATGCACATGTCAGATACTTATTTTAATGAATGAAGAAGTACATTTTTGAAATGCCCTTTGTTTCATTAATTTTAAGCAAGATGCTGATAGAAAATAAAGTGGTTATTGAATTGAGTAATTTGGTAGCTCAATTTGTTGTGTGTTCTTTCCTCAAACACGGTGAAGTGTTTTAGGAAGAAATAGCACCCTGTCCAGTGTTGGTTCCTGCCTTGCACCTGATTCTTCTTCAGCCTTTAACACCCTGAATTAGAGCAGATTGGATAAATAATTGACTAGAGGAAATTGTTAGCTTAACATAACTATTACTTGCAATTTAAACACATAAATTACTATGTCTCTATGTGTATCCCTGGATATTTTCTTTATTACTGCAGAATTTCGAAGAAATATATGAGAAACATTACAAAAATAAACATGAGAGATGTTCTAGAGCAGGAGTCTCCAACATGTCGCTCGCGAGCTACCAGCAGCTTGCAACCCCTTTCCAAGTAGCTTGCCAAAGGGTTAATGAATCCTACATAAATTTGAAAACAAATTAGGGATGGGCGCTCTTTCCAAAAAATCATCTCACGATCCTTTTAACACAAAATCATGATCCACAATTTGAATTGCAATCTATCTTTTCAATGTGGCATACACTTAAGAGAATATCCGGACTCAAGCTCATCAAGACTTAAGTAACACTTTATTTTAAATATCAAACAAAGTTGAATTCAATTGTTCTCTCATTCACTAGCTAAGCGGAGTTAAGGAACATGCCCTGAAGCTGGTGAGTGAGTGAGGAGAGCCGCTCCCCTCGGCCTGCTGCATGTTTCTCGGTACCGCAAGCGAACTATGATAGCGAAATGAGAGAAGTCGCAAAATCAGCCAGAATGTTCAAGCAAATTATAGAAAAAACCCGATCTAAATCCGCTAAGTAGTTCTCTCGTGAAAGCGGACAGGCAGACAGACAGACATTGGATTTTATATATTATTATTATATTTTAGTAAACCTTGAAGTGCAGTTAAAGTCTCAACAGCATTCTCAGCATTTCTGGGGCTTAGTAGGGCCAGATAACTATAAGAATCTTCACCAAGCAGCTCTGAAAATGTCTGCTTTGTTTGGGTCCACATACCTCTGTGAGTCTGCCTTTTCTGAAATGAATGTCATGAAATCAAAGTTCAGAACGAGACTGACAGATGAACATTTAAATGACTCCATAAGAGTGAACCTAAGTGGCTGCACTCCACCATACACCTCTCTTGTTGACTCCATGCAGTGCCAGTCACCTCACTAACTATTAAACACATCACACATGCAACTGGACATGTGAATACTTTTGTGAAGGGAAAAAGTGACATGTAACAAAACGACAAATGAATAAGCAATATCTGTGTATTTGTAATTGCATTGTTTTGTTTTGACAGCATTCATGTTTTAGTTCAGTAGTGTGAGATACACTAGAAAATGCATACAAACATACAAAATGCACTTGCAGGTGAACTAAATATTTTTTGTGATGTTATAATGCAAAACGTGACTTGTGGACACCAGCATTTTGTAAATGTTCAGATAAAACGAGCTTATTCAGTTTGTTTGGGTCGAAATAACCTATGAGAATAAACGTTAGAAAACATGAGTAGCTCTCGGCCATTTTCATTTTGTAAAAGTAGCTCTCAGGGGGAAAAAAGGTTGGAGACCCCTGTTCTAGAGTAATCAAATAAAATTTATTTGAGTCATAAGTAGCAACACATGGATTGCTAAACCAAAACTTCCTTCAAACTCATGGATGTCAAATGGCATATTCAAAATGACGAGTTATGTAATTATAAATAAAAGAGTCAAAGATTTAAGACTTTACATAAAGAAGAACTGAAATGCCTGTCTTGTTTTTGCATCTCTGAGGTACAATTATGTATTATAATCTAAGGCTTATTGAATTAGTGCATTTAAAAAGGTGCTAACAAATTCTTTCTTTACACCCACTGCTACTAGGATAGACTCTGGCCCCCTGTGACCCTGAATTGGATAAGCTAGGAAATGGAAAATTATATCTTACTTAGATAGTTCACTTAATTACTGATTACCTTAATGCCACAAAAACTAAAATGAAAAAAATCTTATAACCATAATAGGAATTTAGAAAAATAAAGTGTTCACCAGGTGTTTATAGAGTATATAATGTTTCCTCTAAACTCATATTTTTTATATCTGAAGCCCTAAGAGCAAAAATAAGACGTGCATGAACAGTTCAAGATGTACACTAAAGAAATCTTTGACTAGAGCTTAATGAAAAACACCAGACAGAGTCAGCTGGTTTTGCACCAGTGAACAGCAGACTGGCAGCGAGACATCAGCTACTTCCAGAGAATGCAAATGATCTGTGGTGTCAGTGTAGATATTCCTCGAATATTAACTCTAAACAGTGAGCTAACAAATGTAAGCTACCTCCAATGCTGCTTTATGATACCAAAAATCATAAAGCCACACAGACTACATTTTTAGTGTTCTTTTGAAGTGTTTTTGAGTTTCATATACTGCATTTTCTTATAAAACATTATGTTTCTTTAATGTGGGCTGAACTTCATGTGTACCTTTTACATTGGACTATCTCTTATAATGTGGCCATTCTCACTCTTTTGATGTCTTCATCTAGGGTAGTCAACTCTCAGTCATGGTGTAATTGTCCACTCACCAAGTTATAATTACTCCATGAAAGTGTCACTTTCTTTACAGTATTATGGCAAAATATTTTCTGTCTTTCTGTGTCTGCCCACCTATTAATTGGGACAAATAGCAGCATATTACTGGAAAAAAGAAAAACGAGTTTGCCTTGTTGTGTAGCCACATTAGGAAATTCTTAAGTCTAAAATTAAAATCTGCACCAAATGATACCCAGTGCACCCAATTATTTCAGCCTTCATTGTCCCCAAGCTACATATATTTTACTGTGCATGCGTAATTACCTGTAAATACATGAATACTATAGTCAAATGGAAGTCCCATGTATCAATTTAAAGTGTTACATATTATGTGGCAATAGTTTTTAATTTGGTGGATTATTTTAATGCATGAGGTGGGTTTAGATACAGGAGAGAAGTTAAAGGTTTCATACATAAAGCATGTTCCTTCTTTGAGTCTATGACAAATAATCACTCATATTGTTTTATTTATGTTTAATGTTTATATGTTAATAACTAGGAGTACTCAGTGATCCTGAAGAAAGAGTACCTGTGACTCATTCTGATAGTTTTACCCACTGAAAGGCCATGTAGATGAGGACCTAAAAAGGGGCTTGAGACCTCAACTGGCCTACGTTGTTTTTTAGTTTTTATTGTCCTCCAGATTTCCTTGTTCAGCTTCTGTCAGTTTGCAGGTTGAGAACAAGCTACCCAGCCTTCACTCAAGTTTATTTAATGAGTCACCATCAAGGGGTGTAAGTGTAAGGGGCTGCTTTGCTTTACTCTTTTAGTGCTTCTTTCTTGCTGTTGCCTCCAGTGCCTTCCTACAGCCCCTCAGGGATACTCTGAGAGATGTGTGTCCAGTTATGTTCCAAGGAGAGAGAGAGCATCTGAAGCTCTTAAATTCTTTCCCAGTATTTTGTCTTGTAGTTCCTGGACTGAACCTATGGAATGAATGTTGTCCATAGATGCATTTTACCGAAGTGTTAGGTTTGGTGTTCTTTTCAATGGCAAGCACCTTGAAAGAATGAGAAATGTGTATTTCAAATGATTTGGATGCACAGACATCATCCCCTCATTGATTGATTTCTTTCTGCCAAAACATTGAAGGATTCTTATGTGTTAGTTTTTACATAAAAATCCTTTCTTGTTCTGTTCTTGATGTTCTCTTATGGAGTTTAGTGTTGCTATTCCATTGATCAAGGTATCCCATCTGACTATGAAAAGGGACCACCAAAAGAAGGGTCAGTCCTTCATCATATTTTACCAAACTGTTAGATATTAGCCATTTACTTATAGTATTTTATTACTATTACATGCTTTAATAATCCAATTCATTTTTAAAAAGTCTGCATATTTCTCAGTCTTGTTTATCTCACTCCATATCTTTCTCCTTCTGGATCTCTCTCGTCTTTGGGCGATAATTATAAATAATAAACAAACTAATTTTGCTAATTATTTTTTACTGTAGCTCATAATATGTGATGTCTAATTTAATTGATGCTTCTGTGAGTAGGTGACAGAAAAGGATGACATGATCTATAAGGTGGTGATTTGCCCATTTTTAATTTTAAGCAGACAGAATTTTGTGACTGAATTTATATGCATCACTATCTCGTAAATTTATTACAAATGCTATAAAGTCTATCCAGTTGAATGGTTGTAGAATGGGCATTAAATTACTGTGGCATGCAGCAACTAAGGGCAGGGGTGGGAATTGGTGGAAGTGGTGACCATTATGTGCAGGGAGCTGAGAGTAAAGATGAGGAAATCCTTAAGGGATGTAATTAAACTGCGGGTGTAAATCACTGCTGGGAGTTTAGACATCTGTGATAAAAAAAGAGAAGTACATGTTGGCAGTAGAAGGCACTAAAAGCTCAGGATTTTTACTATTTTAACCAGGATTACTTACTGTAGTTCTATGAATGTGACCAGGAGTAAAACTGGATATATGTTATATACTTATTCAGCTGAAAAATCAGAAACAGTGTTTTTCCAAGCTTGCTTAGCAAAGAACAACATTTCTCTCTTGAAAACAGTTTTTATATAGGTGTCTTGTCATTAATTTGTTTCAGCATTTTTATGTACTCTTTTTCAAGGAATTTAGTCTATAATGTTGTTTTCATGTTACGACTTTATGTAATGATTTTTAATTGTTTCATACCCATTGTGCTTTCTTATGGATGCAGCCATTTATGTGCTTATGTGCCCAGGCCACAACTCAGATGTTACGTCATAGAAGCGACAGTATAAGAGATTGCTAATTAGAAGCTGTCTCTATCCAAGATTGCGGATATTACCTTTGTTCCTTGTGCTATAAAATTCTGATTTTGTTTGTTTTTTGGTAACAAGTTTGTGTCTTTCTGTTTTGACTTTGACTTGTGCTTCACATCTTACGGTTTTGGTGTCCAAAATATTGAACTTACAGTTATGATTTTTGCTTCCCTCTTGACTATGTCTCTTCACCTGAAACCACTTTTCTTATTGTTGTGCTATTTTACTGCCTTCACACAACAAAGTAATTCTTAGATAATATCAAAATTTAATTCAAGACAAAAGGATTTACTTCTCAGCAGTTTGATTTTTTAAATGATGTTTTAAAGGGCACACATTTCTATAAATTGCAAGGGTGGTCTTTCTCCTTGACCTACACCTCAGCATCACCTTCCTCCTTACATTTGAGAGCAAATTACACCTTCCAGGGATGCTATTTTGGTGTATAAAGACTTTCTCAGTGTGCAGCACATCATCATGCTTTCTTATTATTAACCTGTATCTAATCCATATAGCGTGTCCATATAGAGAGCAGATACAATGATAGTGAACAAACCCATATGACTTTGTGCATTAATGGCTTTTCTCCTGGTTTGGAATGCTTCCATTAATGGTTTTAAAGCATTTCATGTGTGTAGTTCTCGAGGTTAGATCAGCAATGGCAAATTTATAAAAATCGAAACCTCCAAGATTCCAGTTCATTTTACTTTATGTCCTCCATCGCCTCCGTACTTAAAATTGTCTGCACATTTCCAAGGCTTTGTCAGCCACCTATAGAAAACAGGTTGCTGAATGATCTCAATAAGGTATTTTCAAATAACTCAAATCCTGGGAAATTTTTGATACGACTTGTATTAGTTAACTACATTTTTCAGACTACATTCCATGTGTTACTTATTTATTCATTTATTTTTCTTCATATGGGACTTTTTGAGGAATGCTGCTTACATCAGGAATCCTGAGGCTAATACGAGTGGAAGCATGACATGTTAGCAGCATCAGTAAACAAGCCCTAGCTGGAATTGTGCAAAATTCCCAAGATGACTGCAAATGGTTTTGGATACTGATGGGGCACATCCTGTACATAATTTTACTTGGCTATCATTTTTAGAAGCCTGCTGAGTTTACATGCAACAAATATAAAGACGTATGTTTCAAATTTAAGTTACCAATTGTACTAGACTTTTCATTAAATCCAATTTAATATAGGTTTTATGATTACTGCTCTCAATTCTATCCAAAGTTTTTGCAGGATTCTTCTTGACACAATTGATGTAGCGGTTGACCAAAAGCTGAGGCAGAAACAGACGCAGTGGAACACCTCCTTATTATACATCAACTTCATCGACTTCCAGAAAGACTTCGACAGTCTGTACTGGGACAGCCTATGGAAGCTCTTAGAGTCATATGGAGTTCTTCTAAAGATGGTCACAGTTATGGGGATATTTTACTGTCAGTTTCAATGCAGGTTCATAGTTAATGGAAACCTGTCAGAGATGGCTTCTGGTGGAGTCCGGTGTGCGACAGGGATGTATCATCTCTCCTATCCTCTTTCTGCTTGCAATTGACTGGATCATGTGGAGGACATCAGCTGATAAACCTAGAGGCATCCAGTGGACCCCATTATCCCAGCTTGAAGATTTTGACATTGCCAACAACTTAGCTGCCCTCTGCTCAATATTACACCATTTGCAGGAGAAGACTGATAGACTGAACACCTTTGCCACACAAAAACAGGCCTCAACATCAGTGCCTGTAAAACACAAGTAATGTGCGTAAATGCCAATCCTAGTGCACCTATCACAGTAAATGATGCTCCACTCAAATACGTTGAAGAGTTTGGATATCTTGACAGTCTTGTTAGCAAGGTCAATGCAGCACAAAAAGACATCAGAGCAAGACTTGGAAAAGCATGCAGCCTATACAGAAGTCATTGAAGTACAGCCTGGAAACAAAGGTCATTGTAACAACAATGTCAAATCTGTTCTTTTGTATGGCATGTTGTAAAGGGAGACATGAATAAGATCGATGCCTTCCACAATGAATGTCTCAGCAAGATTTGTCGCATCTTCTGGCCTGAGAAGACCTCTAAGGAAGACCTGTACAAGAAAACTAGAACCAAAGTGTGGTGTTGGAGATCAAGCGCCAACACTTAAGATTGCTTTAACCACCTCCTCATTGTGGATCAGAACTGTATACTTAAGGTTGCTCTGCGATGGACACCGCCTGGGAAGTGCAACAAACTTTCAGCGTACTGTGATTAATGAGTTGAAGGAGAAGGACCTAACATGAGGTGAAATGGAACACATAACTTAAGACAGGTGCAGATGGAGGCAAATTATCAACACCTTATGTACACCTTATCTAATTTTTATAATTAAATATTATTTGTGCTAACAGAACTGTCCTTACTCTTATCCAATTAAGAGGTCATTGGTACCACATATAGCACCATGTTAAAAGTATTCACCCCCTTGGATTTTTCACGTTATTGTTATACTACTTTAAATCACAGTGGGTCATATTTGCCTTTTTGACACTAATGAACAGAAGAAGACATTTTAATTTAAAAATGTAAAAAGATTTCTGAAAACTGATCTAAATTATTTACAAACATAAAACAAAAAATAATTGATTGCATTAGTTGCATAGAAAGGTGCATCAACTAAAAACTGACTTATGCAAATCATTATTTAGTAGATTTTTCAGCCATGACAGTCTTGAGTCTTGGTGGACAGGACTTTGACATCTTTGGACATCTGACAACTATAGTACATTCTTATTTGTAAAACTGATCAAGCTCTGTCAGCTTACTTTGGGATTGTGAGTGAACCACAAATTCAGATCTGGACTCCCATTGATGTGTAGCTTTTGCTTTATTCTTGGGGCTGTTTTCTGTTGTGCATCATGTTTTCCAGTAGGATTTCCCTACATTTTGCTGAATTAATTTTTTCTCTGTCCTCACAATCTTCCAAAGCTTGATTCAGTGAAGCATCCTCATGGCATGATACTGCCACCACCATGCTTCACAGTGGGAATGGTGTGTTTTTGACAATGTGCATCGTTTAAATTATACCAAAAATGGCATTTAGCCAAAAAAGCTCAGTTTTAATCTCATCAGACCATGGAACCTCATTCTAGCTGATTTCAAAGTCTCTCATGTTCCTACTGACAAACTCTAGCCAAAATGTCATAACAGTGTCTTTCTTTTGGCCATACATCCCATAAAGATATGACTGGTGACATACGTGGGCAACAGTTACTGTATGCACAATCTCTCCTGTCTCGGTGACTATAGCTTATAATTCCTTCAGAGTTCTCATAGGTGTCTTGGTGGCCTGTCTCTCTAGTCTTCTTCTTACACAATCACTCAGTTTTTCTGGATAGCCTACTCCAGGCAGTATTGCAGCTGTGTCATACTCTTTCTATTTCTTAATGATTGATTTAACTGGAATCCAAGGGATATACAGTGACTTGGTTATTTTTTTGTATTCATCCCCTGACTTGTGCTTTTCAATCACCTTTTCATGGTGTTGCTTGCAGTGTTCTTTTGTCTTCATTGTGTAGATTAGATGTAAATAATAATTAATAATAATAATTCATTACATTTATATAGCGCTTGTAGGATTTACAACAATCTGAACCTTTCAGGTAAGTTACATTTGCAGTACAAACAATTGAAAACCTTGGACTACAGATAGGTGGTCTGCATTGAACTAATTACATGACTTCTAAGAAGTGATTTGACATCAACATTAAAGAATCTGTTTATGTTGAATGGTGTCAAAGCCAAATTAATTCCACTGTGATTTGGCTTTGTATAACAATCAACTATGAAGACTTTCAAGGGGGTGAATACTTTTTATTAGCACTGTATGTTTAATAATGTCTTTATGTAAACACTTGGATATCTCATTCAAGTTTATTTTCTAAAAATCATAGCTTTTTGTGTAAAGCAAAACTTACTACTTTTCAGTGTTTTTGATATATTATTAATAAAAGAATATGAAAACCTCGTAATACTGTATTATGATGTACACTTGAGCCTACTTGTATTGCCAAGTGAAATGGAAGCAAAATTACAATTCAAGCCAAACAATTTTCAGAATGCCAGGGGCTAATGCGGATGTTAAGCTAGTGCTTTTCTTTTTGTTTAATTTACTCAGCTGAAAACTATATGTGACCCTGAAATTGTTATCGACAAGTAGGATGAACTACTTACTACTGTTTTTATTATTTTTGGAATGTGTTCATAATTGCAAAAATGCTTATTCTGGCAAAGACAGGCAGTGCTCCGCCAGCAGGGAGGAACCTAAAAAGTTAAATAAATGATTTGATTAATTTGTGAGCTTTCCTATATTTGGTATGCATAAGAGAATGTGCCAGACACACTTCAGAACTCCTTACAGACTACAGACGTGCCTTTTGGAATAGGAGCTGGAAGTGACCAGGTCATGTACATATAGACTGAATAATTAATATTTCCTATATAACCAATGAATTGTACTGCACAATAAAAGATTTAGTTTTTACACTTGGTGTAACTGCCATTCTCTAGGCTTCAATTTACACAAGCCGAGTCTACAGATAACACACTTCTACTCATCCACTGATGACAATAGTTCTCTTTATTATACATTGGTAGATGTTATATATAGTCCATATGCATCTACACTAAGAACATAATAATTGATACAGTTTGCAAAGTTCAAGTAATATGTGACTGCAAACTAGAGCTGATCAGAGCCAAAGCCAAGAAAAAAAAAAGAAAATTACAATGCAGGTTATGGGCTAAATTGAGCCATTAAGGTAACATAAGAGTGCCTACAAGGCAGCTAGCTGTGAATTGTTGTTTGCTTTATTTAAGCCTATAGCTTTTATAATTAATACTGTGTGGGACTCACAACCCTTTTGGACTATTTTAATGCTGTGGAAGGAGTTCCTTATTACCATTTCAGCAAAAATGTTTCTGAGCATTCAAGACCATTTTGTGATAGCTGACAGAGAGATATTGCAATAAACACAACTAGTTCATGTTCAAAAACACTGAACATTAAATGCATTTTTAAATACTTATATACCTTTTATTCTTTGTCTGTACTGAAGTAAGTCCTTGAGCCCAGACTGCTTTTCACCTTGTAGATGCTCATTCAGTCCTCAGCTGCCTCGTCCTTGGATGTGACTCTCCTGGGCCATTAGCTAATTGAAACAATTGGAGATTATAAGATGGCTGGATATAAGGCTGTGTGTGGTCTAACCATAAAATCTTCTTTTGTCATTTATAGTATAAGATAATTTGCGTTTTGTTAGCATTATTTTCTTAAAACAAGTGACACATAGGAGATGGAAAAACATAAGGACCCTAAGAAGACAACAACCATATATTTTAGAAGCTTAAAGGCGAAGAGTCTAAAATGTTTCTTTGTTTATGACATAACATATTGTCCGACCCATTCAATCCAGTACACAGGCTGGAGCCTATCCTTAAAGTAAAGAAGAAAAAATCCCTGGACGAGTAAAGAGATACTTGAAATCAAAATATGAGCCAAAATAAGTGCTGGACATCAGAGTTGAAAAAATATTGCAAAACGTTCTCAGTACCTTTTAATCCTTTCCCTAAATAACTCAAGTATAACAAAAGTCTTTTGTGACTGTTATCCACATACTTGGACAAAACTACTAACATGATGCCTTCTTAAATATTGTGATGTCAGACACAGCATTGCCTTCAAAAACATTTTCCCAGTAAAGCCATAATTCCAAGTAAAATAAGCATAATTTACCCTAAAGAAACCTCCAAATGACTGTATGGTGAGATCATCAATGAAACATTTAAAAATAATAACAATGAGACAACACTAGTAAATAAATAATCATGCAAAAATAAATCTTCATGCAATTAACACCAAATACCAAAAGCAGTGCACCACCATCTTTTATAGGCAGGAATGAAGACTCATCATGACCAATGTGTTACATAACTACCAATGGGAATAGAAATCATAAGAAATATAGGCACCTTCACACAGAGATAGTCATGCAATGGCAATCCTTGCAAAGAAACAACCATCAAAATGGAGTTGGTATAACGTCAACATCATAAGTACAAATATAATTAAACATGCTAAAAATGCTTAGGATCCATATTACTAACCGAAGGTTGTAAACCGGATATGGACGCTGGGCGCAGGGCACATCGAGGCGCACGCGCACTGCCGCACTGCAACGAGCCCGCCCATAGCTAACGTATAGATCACATGACGGTCACAGACTCTTAACCCAGCGGCTTCCCAGACTCAGTGGCTGGCACACGAACACCACAACCTGTAAACTGAACTTGCGCAGTGGCGTCCCAAAACGCGGTGGCACTCGCCCCAGAGTCAAACGCAGCAACTTCCCAAAACATGGTGGCTTCCCAGAGTCAGTAGTTGGCGCCCAAATAACACAACGTGATGCGCCATAGCGCCCGCCCCAGAGTCAAACGCAGCGGCTTCCCAAAACGCAGTGGCTTCCCAGAGTCAGTACGTGGCGCCCAAACAACACAACCTGGGAGCTACACTTGCTCTAATCCACTGTGCCAGTAATATAGATCACATAACGGTCACAGACTCTAACCCAGCGGCTTCCCAGACTCAGTGGCTGGCACACGAACATCACAACCTGTAAACTGAACTTGCTGTGCTCCACTCTGCCAGCAGTCGGTGTCAGCAAAGGCAACGGAATCACGTCTCCACAAAACGAGACCGCTTTACTATAGATATGCTTATGTAATTAAATGACATTTCCCCATACGCACCCACCCTCCATGATATGTCATCCATCCAGATATCAGATGGAACAGTAACTGATTGCCATTCTTGGATTTCCGATTCGCTAGCGAATTGCGGTCTTGCTTGTTTTTTAAGAATAGCATGGATAGAATTGCAAGTTGTTAAAAAAATGTACTTTATTATAGAGTGCCATGGCAACTGGAATATCAAGGGTCACATGACACCTGCATTAAATTCCTAGCAAGCATGCAGCGCTACAGGGACAAATCACACAAAATGGCAGCATCCATGAAATTTCTGCTGCTATTGTGTAGCATAAGAGTTGCCATTTCTGGTTGTTAACTGAAAAGAACATCCTTTGTAACCTGTTATAATGAAATTTCCATTGTACATATTTGAAATTTGGAATTTTTCAAGTCAAAGTTATTTCTTTACAAACACAGTATATATGCATTTGCTTTGTGAAATTATGTTATAAAATTAATAGTTTGCTATCAAATTTAAAAAGTACACAGTCGCTCATGTACACAAACAACTTTGAAATATACCATATCCCTCCAACCATACACCTTGTCCATAAGTGGCTACTAAAGAGTTTCTCCATGAACAGACTGATAATCAGCAGCATTACACAGAACTGCTGAGGCATCTGTGGGAAGGCTTCAGGAACAAAATGTCCGGAACAGAATTGCACATAAACCTATATTTTCCACTGTGACAGCACATCTGTATACACTGTGTTGTCGGTCACAGGCTTTTTGACCAAAAACAATACCGTTGTTGAACCCCCTTGAAGTCACCAAATCATGCTCCTTGCGACTTGTTTTGTTGCCGAATTTAAAATGTAGAAGATTTTCTACCGAGGAAGAAATCCAGAAATTAATTTGCAGGATGCTCTAGACATGGTAACAAAAGATGTGTACAGGAAATGCTAAGTGGAATGGAAGCAGCACTGTGATGAGTGTATTGCATCTGATCATCATATAATGTGACAATGGATATATGGCTATATGTGTAGGTATGCATATTAGCCTTTCTGTGTCAAATTTAAAAAACATCTTAAGACACTTGCTGCATAAACTCTTTTTGGTATCTTTCAGTACAATATGTTTAGAATTACTGCGGTGGGCTGGCACTCTGCCCGGGATTTGTTCCTGCCTTGTGCCCTGTGCTGGCTGGGATTGACTCTAGCAGACCCCCGTGACCCTGTGTTAGGATATAGCAGGTTGGATAATGGATGGATGGATGGGTGTTTAGAATTACCAGTTAAGTTAATAAGTATATCGTTGGGGATGTGGAAGGAAAACAAGATTACCTGGAAAAAAAAGATATTGGCATACATGGAGAAATGTGCAGTTTTCACACAGGAAGTACCCAGGCCCAGGATTTGAACCCAGCACTTTGGCATTATTACGTTACCATATCCCATTTCAAAAAGTGTATGTTAATTTCTGTACAATTAAAACAGCTATTTCCATTTCTCATTGAACAGCCATCATTTCCTTGTGTGCATGTCAGATGAAAAATTTATGTACCAATCTTCTGATGTTAATTCATATTTTCTTTGGTATTAGAAAACAAACAGTTTTTTTAGACTGGATTGTAGAACAGCCATGATGGGTGTGTAACTCTAAAAATGATGCACCTGTAAAGCACAACGTGCTGCCAACGTGAAGCTGAAAAGCTCAGAATAAAAATGGGATATGACATCTGATCAGCAATGAAGGTCACAATGATTTTGTTACCAGGATTCTGTCATTCTCCATTCTTCCATAACTGACTTGAAGGAATCACTCACGGGAGATACAATTACATACTTGGTGAAACTCAATATTTAGTCTTGCCATCAAATTCATCAAGATGACAAAACAGAACCCCTGAAAGGTTTGAGGAAAGCTGCAAAAACAACTTTTGCTGAAACTAATAAATACATAATATTTGTGAAGTACTGTATGTGTTATTTACGGTGTTTTTCAAATTCATGTGTATATGAATGAAGACATATATACTCGCTCTTTTTACGCAGAAGCATTTCTGTAGTTGTATTTAATGAGTTTTAATGTTTTAAGGCAATACCCAGCACAATCTTGGCTTTATCTCCAGCTACTAGACATTACTTCCCTTGTCTGTGAAAGGAGATCACATTAGCAAAGACCTGTAGGTTTACAGGTGGAAACTCTATTATAACATTCCTCCACCATGTGACCTCACATATACAGTATGGCAGTTGCGCTATTCTTGCCTAGCAATTTCAAGTTTAAGAAGTGATAATATTTTCAACAGCAGATTTGGATCATGACTGGGCTTTGACAGAGTGTTCCAATATACAGTACATGATGCAACTGGTGTGCAGCTGCTTAGTATTTTATTAGAATGGAATCATGCCTGTGCCTTTAGGTATGCTTTGATTTATATGGAAAGTGTGTAAACCATCTGTGGCCTTAAATAATCTCCCTCTAATTTTTTTTTTTAATCACATTATGGGAGTTTTACCGATGTTTGCAGACATAAATTTATCCAACTTTAACATCTTTTAGAATCTCACATTTCTACATTTCCTCAGTTATCAACTTAAGTAACTATTATGCTTTTGTCATCATAATAACTTTAAGATTGTTCTGTATCTCAGTTACATATTTAAACCAAACTCATGTTGATTTTCTCTCCACTACTCAAATTTCTTCCTAGAGTATGTGTGCACATTACGTTGATTGGTAATTCTAAACTGGCCAGTATGAGTGTAATATTATTAAGGAGGTTATCACTAGTGGCAAATGAAATGTGGCAGTAACAGTAGGTAGTTATTATTATATTGTTTTGTTTGGGCTTATATGCAGAGTAGCAGTTTTTTGGAAGTTGGGTTGCTGGTAGAGCACATTCAAAAATAAAAGGTGTCTTGTTTAAAGACCAGTTGGTGTCCCTCCAGAATTGATGATTCTTGAAGATTTTACAGTAAGTGCATGTGTAGTGTGCGTGAATGTGACTAGTGATGGAGTTCATTCTCACTGACAGTTGGTTCTGATGTCTTGCTCTGGCTTTCAGTGGCCCTGCAATGGATTGAGGAGTTTGAGAATCTAGATAAACGTGCAGTGTTTCTCTACAAATAATATTCTGTATATCCATCTTTGTTATAAATTATAATTTTGGAAATTCTCATGGTCTCATGATTAAGTCATTACTCTTCAATACCACTACATAGTGACAGACGTACAGTACAGTATATGTAGTACTTAAAATGGTACATTTTTGACTGTTTTGTAAACTTTTTAATTAAACAATTTGTAATTTTCATTTTAATTGCATTTTTAGTCTTGTTGATTTACACAGCCTATTCTACACCCTTTCTTCAAGGTCTTCCACAAAGAATAAGAATTATTAGTGGATGGCAATCTTCATATTCATAATCATATTTTCTGTACGCTACCTTTACTGGCTCTTAAATTTTTTTTTCTCACAACATAATTTTGCCTTTTGCGTGTCTTTGCGATTCATAATCACAACAGAAGAGTGGCCGATCATCACAATGTTCCCCTGAACATTGTCCTCTTTTGAGAATCATCCCGTCCCCCTTGAAGAATCCCTGACACAAGGCGTCTGGGGGTTTGTATCAGCCATGCCATAGGTTGTGACCCACACTGTGCTTCTATATTAAATGTATTCCCCTATTTTGTAAGTCATGTTGTTGCTGTTTTGTGTCATTGTCATATTGAAAAAGAATCTCTAGGCTAGTCAGAGAATTTGCTGAAAGAAATAAGTTTTGATCAAGGATTGTCAGTGTTTGATGTATTCAATTGGCCATCTATCTGAAAAACTGCTCTGGTCCCTGTAGAAAAATTATTATACAGTATAGTTAAAGTAGTAATAATATTGTCAAATGTATAGTGAAATTCTTATTTAAACATCCAACCAGTTTAGAATTAAAAACAGTAGTGAGCACAATACATCAAATAAAGCAAAAACTGTATAAAAAACATTTTATCACACGGTGTCATCAAGTGTCTATGGGGTCCATGGTAGGCAGTGGAACTCTGATGTTGTGGATGTGAGTAGGAGCAGCAGACAGCCACGGAGACTTAATGGGGGAATGGACTGATTTGGCATTAACGTTTGGAAGACTGATTGGCTCAACCATCCCTAACTGTGATACCGCAGATCATTTAGTTCACCTGCACCAACAAAGAATATAAAAAAAGTTATGAG
The DNA here is from genome assembly GCF_900747795.2 of Erpetoichthys calabaricus. Classification (NCBI taxonomy): domain Eukaryota; kingdom Metazoa; phylum Chordata; class Cladistia; order Polypteriformes; family Polypteridae; genus Erpetoichthys; species Erpetoichthys calabaricus. Next base: position 169,061,026 of record NC_041399.2, on the reverse strand, counting down.
TAGACTTGAGAGGGAGGAATGGAGAATAGGTGCAATCGTTGGTGTTAGAGATGGGAAGTTGGAAGAGGCAGAATCGGCTTGGCTGACCATGGTTTTGTAAGCAGCCAAACCAAGTGCTGCACAGACTCCAAAGGGGTTGTGGTCTTGTCCTCTGAGTCATGGAGCAAGCCAGATAAGTGGAGGCCAGCTGGAGCTGGAAGATGCCGTAGTATTTGGAATATGAGCAGGATGCCCTTGGGAACTGTGGATGTCGTGGTGGTGCAGTTCGAATCCATTTGTTGGATCGGGGATGCGGTTAGCTGCACCATGGGAGGAACATAGCTCAGAGGGCATCCTTTGAAGGGCACGGCGCCCTAAGAGGTGTAGGCAGCCACTGTTCAGATCAATGAAGTGGACCAAGAGATGCGATGAGCTGCATAGTTGCAAAGTCCCAAAGACAGGAAGTGCCAGGAAAGAACATCCATCCATCCATCCATTATCCAACCCGCTATATCCTAACTACTGGGTAACGGGGGTCTGCTGGAGCCAATCTCAGCCTGGAAAGAACATAACGCAATTTTATCTCTCCACGAATTTGTATTTTAAACTATTTAATTGGAACAGTATTTATTTTTTCCCCCTTAAATTTAAGCACAATCTTAATGGATTATTGATAACTTTAACCTGCACAGCACTTTGAACACTGATTGTCTTTGTTTTTAATAAACATGCTTGGCATTTTTGGGTCCATATTGGCCTAGTCCAGGGGTAGGAAATGTCGGTCCTGGTGAGCCGCAGTGGCTACAGGTTTTCATTCCAACCCAATTGCTTAATTAGAAACCAATCATTGCCAATCTCAGACCTTATTTAATTTTATGGCTTGTTAGTCTGTGCAATGTAAGGCTCTTATATCGTAGATTTTTTTCCTTTCCAATGATATCATCCAAATGATTTGAAGCCTAAAACAGATCATTTTCAGTCTGTCACATTTTTCTATTAAGTGTTTTATTAAATCAAACAGTGCATGATGAACACACACAGATGTAATTGGAAAAAAGCTAGCTGGAGAACTGCTGGCTGCTTTGTCTTTTACATCTGATTGCTAATAAGGAGCAATTAAAACACTGAATGCAGCAGTTTAAGATTGAAATAAACAATTAAGGTTGGAGAACCTTAACAAGCGAGACCACTAAAATGAAGCATCAAAATGTCACTTAAGCAATATGTGCTTCATCAGCAATAATTGAGTTCTCATTAAGGAACTGGGTTGGAACAAAAACCTGCACATACTGCGGCTCTCCAGGACCGACATTGCCCACCCCTGGCCTAGTCTATCATGGTCAATGACTATCTATGTCCCAGATTCAAGGAGAGGAGTATACCAGCTGCAGTCAACCCGGGCATCACATATGGACAACATCAATACACAATATATTACAAAGCATTTGACAATAATACTGTTCTACCACAAATGATACAGAACAAAGTATAACTAAATTTTAAATAACAGAATATATCTTTGCTTGCTTTCTCTCGACTAAACTGAACTTCCACTTTTGGTATCAGTTCATCCTCATTTTATCATCACAAAATTTGTTTATTAGGTTGCAACAAATATGAGAATGAGAGAAGACACACCATATCACATTCTGTAGTCAACTCTGTAGTGTACAACAAAGTTTAAAAAATAATTGGATACATGAAAAAGATTTATTGTCTTTTTAGCAGGCTGGGAAATAAATCAGTATTCCTGCTTCCGAAAAAGAATACTGCCAAGTATATCCCCCTCTTCAGTCTCTTTCTAATGTAGAAAACTAGGTCAGAGCTACTTCAGCTGGGTTTTAAGACAACAAAGCCCAGCAAAACTTATGCTTGGAGAAGAAGGCCACACGAAAGATTCTGTCGCTGAAAGATTCAACAAGAGGATTTGCAGAACATCTTAAAGAATTCTACTTTTAAAAAGGAAAGCTCTTCAAATTAATGTGATCTTAATATTAATGTAAATGTTTTAACTTAATTAGCAGTTTATAATGTAATTTTTAGCTTCTTCTTGTAATAATGCAGTCATATTTCCATCTGTCTTTTATGAAAGAAGACATACGGAGTACAGTCTTACCCAAGGCTGGACTCCTTGATGTAGCAAAACAAACAAGTGGAAGAGAACAGATGGACTTTAAGTTCTGCTGCCTTTGATTTATTTCACTTTCAAAAATACGTCAAGGCATTAAAAATTAATTCATTATACAAGGGGAATCAATTGCACAACTGTCAATGGTTTAGCAAAGTGAGACAACCATGTTGGACCTGAGGATGACAGAAGCAGTTTTGCTCAGTTAAAGTGTCCAACAGGCATGTTGTTTTCTATGGTTTCTGCCCCCCTAGATGGAATATTATGACACTCAAGAAGTCATTTCAAGCGGAGAAACTACTGTACATATTTATTAACTGCAGTACAACATTCAGTAATATAAAGGTAAAAGCCAAGAAAAAAATCATTATAAGTAAATTAAATGCTTGACAAGATGATAACCTATTAAAATCATTTGCTAACAGTAGTTACTTAGAACTGTATGTAGTTGTCTAAAGCAGTTAAAATAATTTTCATACATACACATTATGCAGTACATTCCTTTTATAACATCATTTTCCAGATTGGGGTTGGACAGAGTTGGCACTTATCCCAGGAACCAATCCTGAATGTGATGCCAGTCTATCAACTGGCACACTCACTCATACAGGTTCAGTTTAGAGGTGCCAGTTAGTGTGACTGTGCACATACTGCATTTGGTTATGTGGGAGAAAAATGAGACTAGCTGGAGGTCAGCTCGCATGGACACTGGGAGAATGTGTTAGCTCCACACAGTTCCGAGGTGGAATGAAACCCAGGATGCTGTGATGGGGCAGTACTAACCATTGTACCACCATGCTTCCCCCAGATAAAATAAGTAATACCAGAATAATGCTACCATCCTGACGTGTACTGAATTCCTTTCCTTCAGCTTTTCAGACTAGATTGTTTTAAGAATCCCTTTTACGATGACCTATATCCTACATTTCAATCATCAATGTGGTCTTTATAATGTATAGAGTAGGAATTCTCAAATGTTTTTGAATCAAGTCCACCCAAAAAACTGTACCACCTGGTCAGGACCCCCCATTAATATAAATCCAGTATTGCAAAGCTGGGCATCACCTTGAATCTTGGGTCCCACAACATTATATTGGGTAATAGCAGACCTATTATTCAAACCAAATGCTTAATTATAGGAGACTATTGACAAATATATGATCAGATATATTTAGGCTGGAGTACTCAACCTGTTTTCATGGCATACCACTTCCAGGTATTAACATGATTTGTGCCACCATTTGTTTGATCGGAAATTGTTAAGTACTGAACTCTTACTAGGCACTACTAAACTGATATTATCTCTCTCTCTCTATCTCTAATATTGCATTTGGGGATTTTAACAAAGGATTATCAATAGTTTTTAGTGTGGGTCTGTTTTTTAAATTTTCCATTATCATGGAAGGGTGTCTAAGGGCTCGTTTATACCTCACGCTCAGAACGTATACATGCACACATCATGGCTGCCACACGTTCCCAGCGTTCATTTGACGCATCCTCTAAGCACATCCTCAGAAATTAACTTGACACATGTGCGAGTTGCAATACCATCAAAAAGTTGGGGGGTACAGTGTGATCAAGTTGGAACATGACGTCAGAGTCTCTGTTTAATATAAACATGTGACAGAAAGCCGCTTTGAGGATTCTCTGGGATTGATGTGCGTGCTTCGATGTTTGATGAATCCTTCGATTCAGTGAAGCTAAATGCCGACATACAAATACATTCATGGTTCTTTTATATTCAAGCATCACATACTCTCCAATGTAATGACACAATACGTTTTAAAAGGTCTCACATACCATGTTCTGTGCCGTCTTTTTTTTTTTTTTTTGCACCTGCACAACAGCACCAAAATGTTCAGCAATGTATTTGAGCCGTAGAGAAAAAAATTAAGGACATTGTGAAAAGGTGTATTTTATGATTAAAGTGGAAACTTGGCTTTAAACTTGAAATGTCCACTTTAATCCCGTAGTTTATTATGTCATTAAAGCAGACCATCGTAAATGTATTTTTAAAACCGACCCAGTTGTTAATCGCTACGTGCTTCTGGGGCTTCTTCCTGAACTGAAAGCAGCAATTGCCAAACACAGAACACATTATATTTACGATATTCCAGCTCTCAGAGCTACTTCTGTTAGAAAGCCTATGTTTCCCTAAACCAACTCACTTGTGGCTATTTTGATTGTGTCATTGTGTGACTGTATTTTTCAAAGAAGTTGCTTTTGGTTACCTTGTATTAAATGGAGTTGCCCGGTGGGCACCTCAACTATTTGTTTGGCCTCCTCTAGTCACTTAGTGTCCACACCATGTATATAATGTATATAATCCTCTTTAATAAAATCCCTGTGTGCGTCCAGGTGTCCGTGTGTGTGTGTCTTCTGGTGAAGTGCGCATGCGCGGGGCACGGTGCGATGCGCGATATTACTGTCAGAGAAAGTTAGAGGCGTTTTACGGAAATACAAACCAGTATTACTGCGAGAGGAAATTAAAGGTACACAATACAGTGACGCATATTACAGCCACATACAAGCCAGTATTACTGTCAAGAGGAGATTAAAGGCATATTACCGATGCGCATGCCTGTATTACCGCCAGAGAAAATTAAAGGTATATTACGGACGTACAAGCCAGCGGACGTACAAGCCAGCGGACGTACAAGACAGTATTACTGTCACAGAAAATTAAAGACACACAATACACGGCGGCAGCCTACGAAGAACGGTCAGCTCAGCAAGTAAACATCAACAACAGAAAGGCTGAAAGAAAGAAAAATACGACCAACAAAAAGAATGAGGTCAAAGTCCCTTGCCATTTAATAGACTGTTCCTACTAATGTTTATGCACTACTGTTCTAGCGCCCGTTATTGTAACGGGCTAAATGACTAGTATATAATATAAAAACAGTAGTATTTTTTGATATGGAATAAAAGAAAGCTTTTTAATACTTTACATTTAGTAAAAGTATACAATTATAAATGAATCCATATGAAAAACAGGTGTAAAGTAACTCATAAATTAAATACAAGTTATGGTCATAAAATGAGAAGAATAACTCACAAATGGTTCTAAGTCAGAGTAAAGGCTGAGCCAGCTTCATGGCTGTCCCATTCTTCTACTAGGTTCTGCCTGCTCCTATGTTTATTTTTTTAAGGAAGGATGTTGGTTACCGAAGATTAGTGACTGTGTTCAAAACAAAAGCTTAATATTAGTAACACTAAAATGAAATGTTAGATATGTGCATTTTATTAATAATAATTATTAACATCTGTCTTTCTTCCACATTGTCCATTCTTCTGCACTAGTCTGCCAGCTTCTAAAGCTGTTCTGACGATGAGGATAGTTTACTAAGTTCACCTAAAACATATTGCAACTTTAGTGGACTGGATCTCAGACAGAAAGAGGGAGAAAGAGAGAGAAACGCTTCACAGACTGCTTGTGTTGGTGTGAGAAAGACATCACTCACTTATTATGACACATTCTTTCACAAAAACCCATTGGTCTTGACCCATCTTTATGTGGCAGTCTCAATCTTGGCACAGATCGGCTGAAAGAGAAGGGAAGTGACAGGGAGGAGTTACCTCAGAGGCTAGGGTACAAATTGCCACAGGTGATACTGATTGGTAGAACTGAAACAAAGTCTAAGACAGAGTAACAGTCCTTTTTAAGGCCCACTCCCCTAAGAGGGTTTTTTGGATATCACCTCACAGCTGCTCATGTACTGCATCTGCTGAGAACTGCTGCATTAGTTGATAACTACACTGATACAGGACTACTTTCATGCAGCAATTGCAGAACATTCTTAGTTATTTGAGAAAATGTAAAGACAATCTTTAAAACTGAAATTGATTTTTTTTTGCTTAGAACATCAACACTGAGAGGAATGCCCCAGTACCCCTACAATAGCCTGGTAGACCTCCAGAAGGACATGTCCCCCTGCCCCTCCACTTTCAAAACCATTGATCTAGAATGCAGTCTCAAAGATAATCCAACTTTAAAATTCATTATATAGACCCATATAATAGCAATATTTAGAAAAACATTCATTTTTGGCATTTAGGTTATTCTCTTTGACACAGAGTGAGTTAGTGGTTTAACTTTGAGGATCACACCCCACCACCTTGTCTTGTAGGTCACTCTGCCTCTCTGCAGTTAACTTTCTCCCTTTATATTAATTTTGCCTTCTTTAATATACAGTTGTTTTAAATTGGCTGTCTATATTACAGATTAAATGCTTTGTTAGATTGATCTTGCATTGCAAATGGTAAGGGAGTCATGGTGGCATAAAGATTTGTACTGTAGCCTCCAAGTTCCAGGAGAACAGGTTTCAGTCTTGACCACTGCGACATATTTTAAATTCTACATTTACCCCAGTTTGATGAAGTTGGGCTATTTTCATGGCGTATATATTACCATGTTAAACAGTTTTTGTAGAATTCATCAAGAGCCTGTTATGGATTCATCAGCGAGTATAGAACTATAACAGAAATAAATTATTTTGCATTCTGCTCACTGTTTACCTTTCACACATTTACCACAAGCACACATCTAAGTCTTATATCCCTAGATAAAATCCCAGTTATGCAAATAGCTCTTCATTGCTTTTCAGCACAGCACACCAGTGATAAATAACAGCTATTTTTAATTACTGCACAAGAAGGTTTGTCATCGATTAATCTGAAACTCTATGTAGAAACACACTAAATGCTGAAAATTTCCATAAAGTAAAACAGGCCAAAATGTATATAAATGGGCAAAAGAACAGTGCTTTGTCACAATTAAATGCATGCCACAAATTACACTTACGTGTACTGTAGATCCTTGATTTTTTCATGTTTGGGTAGACATACAAAAATGGGTTATAAATACTTTATATCATCAGAACAGAAGAAGTCTGATGTGAATAAAAATAAGGGGAGATAACATCAGGAAACTATTAAAAAGCAATGAGTAATTAACCAAATCCCACTCAGATTTTGTCCCATGTATGTTAAAAGTGTTATTTGATTCTCTGTTTACATGCACCAAATAACATTCTCTAATTCACTTAATCCTGTGTGGGGTTGAATGGACCAAATTCTATCTCTTCCTGCGGTGGGTTGGCACCCTGCCCGGGATTGGTTCCTGCCTTGTGCCCTGTGTTGGCTGGGATTGGCTCCAGCAGACCCCCGTGACCCTGTGTTCGGATTCAGCAGGTTGGAAAATGGATGGATGGATGGATGGAAATTCTATCTCTGTAGCATTGAGCACAAGACAGAAAACGTTCCTGGGGAGGGCAGCAGTCCATTGCAGGGTCTGCTCACACATGCAGGGCCAGCTTAGAATTGGCAGTTAACTGAATGTACACGTTTGTGAGATGCAAGTGGAAAACCCTGAAGAAAGACCCCACCACAGGCAGTGACCGAACATGGAATTAAAATACAGAAACCAGGATTGGTGATGCTATCCACTGTGCCACCTTTACTCTTGCTTTATAAATCAAAAAAAAAGTTTTCCTATAGATCTCAGTGTTGATGATTCCTGCTACTGTTATTTCTTTGTGGATACATTTTAACTTGAAACTTTTTGAAGTTGTGAAGCAATGGAGCACAGTGCACAATTTTTCCCCAAATGTGATAAGTTATGGTTTACATAAAAGAAAATAAACTGCATTCTATATTTCAAGCACATTCAAATAATTTCCATCACACATCTAAAAACTAAACCAGCAAGTCGAAAAACAGTAAGTGAGTTTAGAAAATGGACGAATGGATCAAACCCTGTAAATCAAATTTCTGTTAATAGCCTCCTGGTTATGAAAACATTTCATTGTTGTTCCTTTTAGCAGTCTACATCAGTTGTCACATAACTGAGCATAATTTATCAGTATAGGTAGCAAAAAATAACAGTGTCTTCCACACAAGATAAATGACTAGAAGGGAGAGATCATTGTGATAGAAAAAGGATAATGGAAACGTTACGTATGACTTCTAATTCCAATATTTTACAGAAGCACACTACATCATTGTCTGTAATGTGTGGAAATAGGTTTAGTCAGCACACTGTTTCACAACATAAAAGATACTGAAACATAATCCAGCTGTTTTTATTTCTTAAATATATTGTAACAATACTTATATTAAGAACTTTGTGTTATTTCTAATATTTGACTACACATATTGTATACTACAACATGTGTGTCATCCGCCCAGAAACAGTATTTGCTAAATAAAGAATAATCATAGCAATAATCACTGAGTAACATTATCAAGGGCTGCTATCTACTAATCCAGTTCTGAACATACAGTGCTGTACAAAAAGTACATATGTATAAAAGATACAATATTTCCATTACACACAAATTGACTCATCCATTTTAATTCAGTTGGGTTACAGAAGAGATGGAGTTCAACCTGGCAGCAGTACTAAAAGATAAGAGAAGGCTGAGGGTTGACTGGTACATTTGGAAACAGGAAAGCAAGTAAAGATGAAAATGGTGTCAGACAAATGAAACAAAATGTTCACATTCAAATGGCACTAAATCATAAAGCCTTATATTCCCAAATCGCATAACCAGAAATATTTAATTTTTTTGGCTTTATTTTGGAATACTACAGTATATAGGAAAGAAAAAATGTCTAAAATTACTGCTTTGAATGTCCATTGCTGGCCATTTTAAGTAAATCAGTATGCATTTGATGGACACTACGTAACAGCCCTGCATCCTTCACAGAGGACACTGCTGTTGGATATGATTAAATAAACTGCATAAGAATCACCATGTTTAACGTTTAAAACTAGTTCTGCTGCTTTTTACCTTTCAAGGGATTAACTCTTTATTTATATGGCACCTGTCTAAGTGTCAGTGTGGCTTTGGGCCTGAGTGAACTAAGTGATGGACTTCTGCTGCTGAAATTTAGATGTCCTTCTGTGAACCCAAAATGAATTAAGCGGGTTTGAGAATGTTGTGCATTACCCTTCAGAGGGTATATCTTTACAATCTTAATTACAAAGCACACCATGACAAATATAATATGAAGTAATTGGAATATCCAGCCTTAAGGTTAAGAATATAGGACATAGCTGGAAAGAAAAGATGGCTCGTGGCAGTTCAAATCCCCTGCTCCCTTCCCCTTCAAATTTCCCCCTTGTTTTGTCTTTACATCTTCTGCTTGACTGCTTGACTGATTCTTTGAATCACAATTCCTACCTCATCATTTTTTTACCTTATGTGCCCAGCCTTGCTTCTGAATATGTCTTGTTTGTCAGCCTCCATCATTATATGAGATCACATAAACTTCCTTGTACTTTAGTGATCATAAAATCAGACCCCAACTTATATACCCGTTCAAAAATGTGACACTTACATTTTTTTTTACATTTTCTTACCTCCTCCAATCTCGCATCAGATTCTCAGACATATAGAATTTTGTTGCAGCAGTACAGTTACCAATTTCTTTCGCTACTTCAACGACGTTTAATTTAAAACCAGCTTCATATTTTCTTCTGATCGACCGCTCCATCGCAGATAAGGGATGCTGTTATGATAAAGGTGTATGAGGGTGTGAGATACACAAAACACAAATCAGTACAAATGTATATAGTTTGGATATTCAGGCAAAATAGAGAGTGAGACAGGTAGGAGCATGCACTGATACAGCGCATTGCTGCCCCCACATACAAAAAAAAGGCAATTATGCTCTGTGGTTACTCTCTCAGGTGAGTATTATCATATCATAATCTCTTGGATCAATAGCGTGAGTTTTCCACATTTGACTTATACGACCGACATTATAAAATACCAGAAATTATACGATAAAATAAAGTCCCGACTTATCCGCGGGAGAACTTATCCATGAGTTTATACGGTAATAATTTAGTCCTATTGACTGGTGTGTAAATGATGATGTCATAAGAATAAAGCAAAACATGTGCTGCTTCTTCAATGGGCACCCGACTTTGTTCAATGTATATACAGACAAGTGATCTAACATAAGTTGAGCATCACCTACGTAATTGTCTTTGAAACAAATAAAAGGTCTCAATTCAACAGCTGCCATTTTCACACCAGTATCATTTCCTTTGTAGCTGGGCAGGGTGTGACCATATGTTATTCACATATGAAAACCCAACTCTCCATATCCATAAACTACTATGGATGTATATACAACTGCACAGATTTCTTAGCACAGTGCTCAATAATTATGGAGCTCACTTCAAAGCAACAAGAACAAAGCAGAATATGTATGTTTCCTGATGGCTGATGGAGCTTCTTTGTGCAACTTCAATAGAAATTAGAGGCAAATCATGTTGCAGTAACCTCAGTGATTCTCTACAGGAATTCAGAGAGGGCTTTCAGGCTTCAGAATCTTTGCCGGGGCAAAGTTATCAGATTCAAAAATCAACATGAAGGACCGAGGCACTGCTGTTGGTGTTTAAGCATGAAGTTTCAAAGGACTTTAAGAATGATACTTGATACTGATGTTCATATACTCCTCTTGAAGACCCACTTCTTCACAACGTAGCTCTGGACTGCTTAGCATTCTACACCACTGACCTCCTCTGAGTATCTACAGCTTGATCTGTCCCTCTCAGCCTTCAAATGTGTGTGGTTCTGTTAATATGTCTAGTGTCGCAGGTGGCTGGGGGGGGACCGGAAGTGGGCTTATGTCTTCCCCAGACCACGTGGGGGCGACCGCCCTGGTGCGTATGGGGACCACAGGTACAGAACTTTGAAACTAAACCCTGTAGGGGCCCGTGGTCACCACCAGGGGGCGCCCCAATGCCTTTGGAGCCCCGGACCTCAGCACTTACACCACACACACAAGTGCTGGGGGGAAGAGAAGCGGGGTCATCCGGAGCACTTCTGGGTGCGCAGCCGGCACTTCTGCCACACTGGGGAGTGCCGGTGGAAGATTGTCGGGAGGCACCTGGAGCACAACCGGGTGATTATAAAAGGGGCCGCCTCCCTCCGTTCGTTGGCTTGAGTCGGGAGTGGAGAAGGACGGAGCTCGGGAGGAGAGGCAAGGAGGGGGCCTGAAGAATAGGGCATTGGACTGGGTTTTGGGGACTTTAGGGGTTTGTGGTGCACTTATAATTGTAAATAATATATAATAAACGTGTTGTGGGTGACTTGAACGTGTCCGCCTGTCTGTGTCCGGGCCGGCTCCCACACTTTTTAAATACTTTATATACTTTCCTTTCTTTAACATTTGTCCTTTGTTGTCCTCTGCTAGCTTTACTCTTTTATGTTAAACCATACATTTTTATGCATATTGAATTTTGTTAGGCGCATTGGTAGCACTGCTGCCTCGCAGTTAGGAGACCCGGGTTCGCTTCCCGGGTCCTCCCTGCGTGGAGTTTGCATGTTCTCCCCGTGTCTGCGTGGTTTCCTCCGGGTGCTCCGGTTTCCTCCCACAGTCCAAAGACATGCAGGTTAGGTGGATTGGCGATTCTAAATTGGCCCAAGTGTGTGCTTGGTGTGTGGGTGCGTTTGTGTGTGTCCTGTGGTGGGTTGGCACCCTGTCTGGGATTGGTTCCTGCCTTGTGCTTTGTGTCGGCTGGGATTGGCTCCAGCAGACCCCTGTGACCCTGTGTTCAGATTCAGCGGTTTGGACAATGGATGGATGGATGAATTTTGTTAGTCATCATTGGTAAAGCTGTATTAAAAAACAACAAAAACAATAGCAACAATAAAAATAATAATAATGATAATAATATTTAACAGACTTATTAACAGACTTATTGGAAACAAGGGAAGGATTCCCATTCTTTCTCCTATAGGCCACGGTAATTGCACGTTTTTCTTGTAACTGATTTTTGTTTTTTAATAGCAACCACTTCTTAATTTAACTGGAACATGTCTTGCCAGCAATGTTTGTAGTTTTCCCACATCTCCAATTAAGCTAAAATATATAAACTGTCAGAAAAAACATAAAAGTTTATAGGGTCATTACTGTCTTATGTAAGGAATTCAGTTAAAGTTTCACTTGCAAATGTTAATCAACATTCAACACGTCATCATTCTCCGGTACCATGAGTAGTAAGTAGAGCTATATTACCTTTAAAACTTCTGTCTTCCTTACTGGATAAATCTCGGGTGAAATAGATTAACACATTTCTCTAAGAAATAGGATTTCACAAAGAGATAGGATTTCTATTTTAATTAACACTGCCTTCTGAGAAATTGGACCAAAGCATGCATTCATTCATTTTTTAATTTGTGTATCTAGTTCAGTGTAATGAGGAGCCAATGACTATTGTTGTGGCTTTGGGAACAAGGTGGGAACTGTGGCTAATGGAGCTGCATATTACCACACACGCATATACACACACATACAGTGCCTGCAAAAGGTATTCACACCCTTGGAAGTTTTCATATTTAAATGTTACACAACACTGACTCACAGTAGATTTAATTTGACTTTTTTGGCATTGATCAACAGAAAAAAGAATCTTTAGTAAATAAATTTAATAAATTACAAATATAAAACACAAAATAATAAGATCACATAAGTGTTCACTCCTTAAAGTTAGTGTTTTGTTGATACTTTGTCAGCCATAACAGCCTTGAGTCTGTGTAGACAGGACACTGCAATGGTTCCCCATTCTGCTTTGCAAAACTGCTCAAGCTCTGCTAGGTTGCATGAGGATAGTGAGTGAACAGCGTGTGTAGCATTGGCAGGATTCATTCAGACTGGTTTTCCTCCAGTATTTTGCTGCATTCATTTTACCCTCTAACTTCATTAGCCTTCCAGGGCCTGCTGCATGGTGCTGCTCTCACCACCATGCTTCATGGTGAGAATGGCTTGTTTCTCATTAGGTGCAGTGTTTGGCTTATTTTGGTCTCATCAGACCTTAGAAACTTCTTCCATCTGACTTCAGAGTCTTCATGTGCCTTTGGGCAAACTCTCTATAAAAGTTTTTTAACATTGATTTTCTCTTGCATCTCTCCCTTAAAGCTGTTGGTGAAACACGCAAAAACAGTTATTGTATGAATAGTTTCTCCAATATTAGTTTATAAACCTTTAAAGTCATCATACATCTCTTGGTGGACCCCCTCACTCCCTGCTCTAGGCAGATTAACAGCTGTGTCATACCCTTTCCATTTCTTACTGATTGATCTCACTAGACTCTAAGGAATATTCAATAACTTGAATCCATCCCCACAAATTCTCTTGGTTCACTGGGGGGCCTCGGAGTAATACAAGTTGAGAACCTCTACCCTCTTTAGCCTTGCAGGGCATGCTACAGAGAATTATCCGAAAGCATGATACTGCCACCACCATGCTTCATGGTGGAAATGGCTTGTTTTTGATAATATGCAGTATTTTGGTTTATGCCAAATGTGTCGTTTACTCTGATGGCCAGAAAGCTCAATTCATAAAACCTTTTTCCTGCTGACTTCAGAGTTGTCCAGGTGCCATCTGGCAAACTGTGTCATTTCCTTTTCATTTCTTAATGATTAATTCAACTCCAAACTTAAATATTTACTTTTTCCATTCCCAGACTTATGCTTTTTAATCACCTTTTCATGAAGTTGCTTGAAGTGTTCTTTTGTCTTCGTTGTGTAGGTTAGGCCACAATGCTGATTGACCACAAGTTGGCCTTTTCAAATACAAGTGTGTTTGTAGTCCAATCAGTTGAAACCCCTCAACTAGTCAGGTGATCTTTATTTAACTAATAATGTGTCTTGTAACACTAATTGAATGCATTAGGGATGATGGGGTGAATACTTATGAATTATTTTGTTTTTATATTTGTAGTTAATTTAGACCACTTTACAGAGAACTGTTTTTCACTATTGACATAAAACAGTATTTTTTTATCAAAGCAGCCAAATTAAATCCACAATGATTTAACAATAAAATGTGAAAACTGGGAATAGGGTGAATACTTGTGAACTCACTAATAGAGTCTCCATTTGGAATCTACAAGGAAAAAATAGGAGTACCAGGAGGAAAATCAATGCAATGCCGAGGGAGTTTGACGAAGAGGGTTCACTCCATGCTCCTATTCAGCTTCTGCAAGGGGATGGTGCAAAAATGCCAAATGCTTTTATTAAAAATCAACAAAACAAGTGTTCAAATAAATAAGTGCAGTGTCTCAAAATCTTTTAAATAAATAATCCATAAAAACAAGTGAAAAGGGTGGAGGCAAAAATCCATTAGAAAGAAAATATTTTTTAAAAACAATGAAGTTAAAACAATGACATGAAGCAGTCTCTTTAAAAAATCCAAAACACGGTGTGACTTCTCTAACACAACTGCTTCTCCCTTCCGGGCCTTGCAACAGGGAGTCGCCCAACCGGCAAAATGCAGCTCCCTCAATACAGGTCTGGCAGCCCTCTGATCACTGGATATGTCGGGCTCCATCTGGACTGAGACTTGGGTTCTTTCCCCAGCAGCCAGGGCGCTCACGCTGGGGCTCAACCAGCCCAAAGCCTCCATGTCTGCCACTGCCTTTCGATGGCAAGTCGTCTTCATCACCGGTCACTCCAGCTCCTTGATCGCTCAGCTGGAGCGACTGCTTCTTTCAGCCCCACCTAGTGTCGGCCTAACACTCTTTCTTGGGGCTGTCCTTCCAGCTGCCTCTGCTCCACCGAGCCTGCTCTCGTTCGCTCTCTCTCTCTCTCTCTCTCTCTCTCATACTGGCTATCCTCTCCCTGCTTCCCATCACCTTCTTCCCTGCAACCTCCATCTCTTTCTTTCTTTTTTCCTTTTTTTTCCCCTACTAGCAGGGCCGGATTTATATGAAAAGAGGCCCTAGGCTATTCCACTTATGAGGCCCTTTCACCTTCCATTTTTAAGTTTGTAAATTACATGAGAGATAGTAAAATATGTAATACGCGTTGATCTTAACCAATACATTTTTATGTTTGTTTATTAGTCATATGCGTAGAATTTCTCCTTATTTTCGGTTCAGTGTTTTAGTGTTCACTGTTTTTAGAATAGTGTCATTTTAATTTTGCTAACAATTTGAATGTAGGCCCCTCTTGATCTTGAGGCCCTAGGCTGAAGCCTAGTTAGCCTATAGGAAAATCCAGCCCTGCCTACTAGCCACCTCACGCTTCTATATATCACGGGGGAGTGGATCAGCTGTGACAATCAGCAGCTCCTGGGAACAATTACGGATGCGGACGACTCCTCACCTGTGCACTTAAGTGAGAACCGCCTGTATCACAAACTCCCCGGGAACCACTCGGCCACACACACCACGCCCCCTCGCTAAGCCTCGAGTGCGGCAATTATTTATTTTAAAAGTAGCCTTTTTGACGTGAGCTGTGGATCCGCTACACCACAGGGAGAACATGCAAAATCCACATGGATGATGCCTTAGGTCCTAGATTCAAACCAAGGATTTGGGAGCTAGCAGATGTGACACCTTCTGCCCAGAAAAAAATGGTCATACAATTTAGTATCCAAAATGTGTGTGCTGATTAATTAAAAGAAATATTTAAACATAAACATATCCATGCTTCCTTATTGCAGTTTAAAACTTAATAATAATTCATTACATTTACAGTATATAGCTCTGTTCTCAGTACTCAAAGCGCTATCCACACAGCGAGGAACTGGGAAGCAAATCCCACAATCTTCCACAGTCTCCTTACTGCAAAGCAGCAGTACTACCACTGCACCACCTGTGAGAACTTTACAAACATGACCTGTCCTGTTAGTCAGATGTTGACAGTATTGTTTTAATTCAGATTAACATGATTTCTTACCAAGCTGCTCTAAGCTAGGAGTCTTGTCATATTTGTCCAAGCCAATCAGAGCTTTGCTCTTTTATCACCTGATTATGAGTAACCCTTGTGCCATTCACAGTGTTTGGTTTTTGCAACCATAGCATACCATATAAAATATGAATAATTAGGGCTTCCTGATACATTAATATTCAAGGGGCAGCACGGTGGCGCAGTGGGTAGCGCTGCTGCCTCACAGTTGGGAGACCTGGGGACCCGGGTTCGCTTCCCGGGTCCTCCCTGCGTGGAGTTTGCATGTTCTCCCCGTGTCTGCGTGGGTTTCCTCCGGGCACTCCGGTTTCCTCCCACAGTCCAAAGACATGCAGGTTAGGTGGATTGGCGATTCTAAATTGGCCCTAGTGTGTGCTTGGTGTGTTTGTGTGTGTCCTGCGGTGGGTTGGCACCCTGCCCAGGATTGTTTCTTGCCTTGTGCCCTGTGTTGGCTGGGATTGGCTCCAGCAGACCCCCGTGACCCTGTGTTCGGATTCAGCGGGTTGGAAAATGGATGGATGGATGGATTAATATTCAAATATATTATTCTCTAGCTGTGAGCAATATGCATACAAGTATGTAGTTTGTAAAATCCTAATCACCACCAAGAACTGAGGAAACTCTGCTCGCTCCATGACACGTGCAAAAGGGAGAAGCTAAAATCTTGGATCTAAGAACACTGTATGTCCTCCGACAGCTCCTGCTATGTAACACAAACTTATTCTCAGTGTGAATGAGCAAACCCACTAGATTTTTCCTAATGGCATTTTTAAAATAGAACCAAGAATGTAACACAATCACTGAGCTGAATATAAACTTGGGCATGTTGGTGCAGTGCATAAATTGAATTACAGGGATAGTTATGGAGTCGATAAGAGGAGAATTAGCATTTTTTTTCCAATCTTCAAACATATAACTGAATCTACAGCTAATTGAAGATATATTCTAATTCAACTGTTTCCTTTATAAAATGTTGCAGTATAAAAACAGAACAATCCAATACAGAAAGAGTCCATGTTGGAGCATCCCAGGATTATCTGAGAAGAGACAAAGAGAAAGAATGAACAAGAACAAGAAAGATTACTCTGTCACTAATTTTCGCCATTTTTTTTGTTTAGATTTGAGTTTTAAAGGGGTGTAATACTTTATTCTACAGAAAGCAAGTGTCTGCTGTACAAGTAAATGAGCAGAAGATATTCCAAGCAAACTGTGCTCTTTCAGCACCTGAATTCTTCAATCCATTTATCCATTATCAAACTTGCTTAATCCAATTTAGGGTCATAAGGTCTGTAACCTCCAACCTTGTGAAACATCAAGTAAATTACACTGAAATTATACTATCATCATTGAGAAAAACAACCTTATAACCCCACTGATGGGGGTGTTGTAATCCACAAGGAACAACAAACTTTAATTTTAAAATAACAAATTAGAATTAGGGACAGATTCAAAGCATGTTTAGGTGAGACACAGCAAAGCAATGATAGACTTGATTTCCTTGGGTGTTTTTTTTTCATATTCGACAAGTCATTGTTGGATGTTCTTTCTTTCTCTGAGGTGGTATATTATAAACTCTACATCCAGCTGTTCATTCTTCAGATGTTGGCTTTAATTCATCAGACTAATATTAGATGTAGGCAAGAATTAATTTAACCTTGTCATTGGAGACACATAATATCTTATTTGTTTACTTGCGGATAACTGTTGCTCCCACACATTACTACCTTGTATCATTAGTTTATGGATAATTGGACATCTGCCTTGCCACACTTTTATATACGTTTGAACACATATTTCACATAATATTCCATGATATAATTTTTTTCATGGTTTGAAGTTTTTCTTTAAAAATATTATGATACTGCATGACTATGATCTACAATATACTGTAAATATACAAAAACAAAAGGACAATAAATTGAGAAAATACAAACAGATGATGATAATATTTTTATTCTAGCTGTACTACCCATTTAAGATTGGTTAAATCAAAGCAATCAATGTAGACCTCAGTGTTAATGTTTGCAATGTACCATCTATTTGAATGTATTTTGTAATGCATTGCATTTGTCATTTCAAAAGATGGCGCATTGCAAACATATGTATTAATAAACTGAATTACTACAAATGTTTGTGTTGCACCATCTGTTTGAATGACAAATGCAATGTATGGGTCTCTGTTATAGGCCTTTGGTATAGGATTTGTAAATGTAGTGTTAATGTATGTGATGTGCAATCTGTTGTTATGACAACTGCGTTGCATTTTATTACTACAAATGTTTATAATGTGCCATCTGGCTGTTACAGAGACATAGCAAGTAGATGGACACAAAGACACTTGTCCTATTCTGAATTTCTTCATGGGACTAATAAAGTTTATCTAATCTAATCTATTATTAAGGTGAATAATGAATTGTGTTATTATTTATAAGTAGTCATCTATTTGAACTTATATATATTTAAATTTGTTTAAATAGCTGGTTACACAAAGTGACTACAATATTTTTATTTGTAAAGTTTATTTAGTCATTAATCTGATGACTCTCCTTTTCTTTGGAATTATTATGGTTATATGCATATAGTTATATATATATATATATATATATATATATATATATATATATATATATATATATATATATATATATATATATAGTGGTATAGGGCCGACAGTTTATCCCGGCCAATACCCCCACGCCACCACATGGAGCCCTCCCTGCAACATGGAGGTGCCCCAAATTCCAGCAGGGCATCATAGACCTTGAAGTTTTAATTCACAGCCCTGCTGGATAACATGGGGGCCGCCAGGGGACACTGCAGGGAGGATCAGGAACTTATGTTTTCAGTATAACCCAGAAGTACTTCCCAGTCACGGGGACAGAGGAAATGACGTACTTCCGGGTTGAAGAGAAAGAAGATTTCATCTGACCTGGAAGTGAAGGACTGAAGCATTTCCGGGTCAGGGACTATAAAAGGACTGTGGGAAACCCCAGCAGATTGAGCCAAGTTGGGAGGAAGGGTGACTGAGCTGCTGGGAGTGGAGGATTGTGATATTGTATTGATTTATTGATTATAGTTATTATTGGAGTATTGTGGAGTGGAGGGTGCTTTGTGCACTTTATTATTAAAATAAATAATAATTGGACTTTTACCTGGTGTTTGACGAGTGGTCTGAGGGTTCAAGGGGACGACAGCACCCCCTATCTGTCACAATATAGATATATATATATATATATATATATATATATATATATATATATATACCAACCCACCGCATATATATATATAGTAAAATCAAAATATTTAGTAATGTAAATATAAAGGGGTTAACGGAGAAACGAGATATAAGAAAAAGTCAAGTTCTGACCACAGCCATCTGGGAGAAAAGGAGAACCTACACTGGTAACAGGAAAGCTTCTTCAAGTACAACCATTGACAAATATCCACTGGGGCTAGTATGCTGGGTGAAATGAAAGAGTTATAAATAATGGTGGTGGCACACATTAGTTCAAGCTGTGGCCTGGGCAGAAGCAGGCAGTGCATCCCCAGGACTCTAAAGCACATCAGACTCAACAGTTGCTGTGAATGCTCAGCCCCCTGAGAGAAACAGACAGACAGTATGCAGTTACTGTATATCCATACACAGGCCCATGCTCACTCCTGAGCCTTACCTCAAGTGCTAATTGACTTATAGTAGCGTTATTGTTTTGGACATTTGTATATCTAGAAGAACCTTATATAAATGTCATGAAAAACTGCACCCACCACAGAAACAAGAGCCCAAAGATGCTAGAGCCCAGGAGTTGTAATGCTGTAAAACGGTCTGCTGCATCATGATTCTGCCAAGAAATGATTTACAATATACCAGAGGCAATAAGGATGACTCTTTTAGTGCATTACGTGACACATACAGAGAGGAAGTGACACACACACACATGCAGAAAACTCAGTATAAAATTAAACAAACAAAACAAACCCATTTCTCCACTGAGACACTAACACACAGATAAGGGCCGCACCTAATCGTTGACAGATAAATAGGTGGCCTAGTAACACTGGGATTAGAAGACTGGGATTGTCCCACTTTTGTTCCACCCATTTAGTTGACTCATATACAATAAATGATGCCTCATTTCATTGTAAACCTAATTGCTTGGTGGAGGAGTGGAGGTCATATCCAGCTCTCCTACTGGGCTCCCTCACCTCTAACCATTTGGTTATGAATAGCAAGGCACAATGCTGTCTTTTTTTTTTTTTGGACTCTGGTTTAATTCCTGACTGGATGCCTATTGTGCAACATGAGCAAGTCACTTCACCTGCCTGTGCTCTAATTGGAGAAATAAAAGAAATTTAACTAATTGTTTCTTAAATGTTGTAAGTCTCTTTGGATAAAGGAGTCAGCTAAATAAGTACAGGCAGTCCCCGGGTTATGTACGAGATAGGGACTATAGGTTTGTTCTTAAGTTGAATTTGTATGTAAGTCGGTACAGGTACATTATTTTAATAAATGCTATTGTTGAGCAACTGTAACCAAGTGCTCTGCCAATGAATGATGGAGTTTCACCTCTCTCTGAACTTTTTATTATTTCTACTTTATTTTCCATGGTGATGGTTTTTCTCTTCTTTACTGTATCACCAGCACTTGCATCAGATTTGTGTTTCAGAGACATTGTTGAAGGGTGAAGACAAAAGGATAAGATGAGCTCTTCTGCACAGCACTGTACACGCTATCACAGCAGTATGGTACCCCTTGCCACCACTTGCTATTAAGGCTTGCTATTAAGAATGAATGGGGGCTGCGAGGGGCGATTCACCATTCGCCCACCACACAGTCACCTCCACTTGCATACAGTATGCTACGTGCAGTGTCTGCCCACCGAGAACAAACAGGTTGCAGCCAAAGGCAGGTAGTGAATCGCCCACCACCGCCCCCTTTCAAAAGGGAGCCACCCAAGCCACACTAAAATGCTGCCCCCTGCCGACCCATTCACCCTCAATGGCCTCCGTTCAGCCACAACCGGGTCACCGCTTGCAGCATCACCAGCCACCCACCAAGAACGAACAGGGCAGCCGTTCGAGGGACACTGCAAAGCTGTGTGCTGGGCGGGCAGTGAAACGTCCCCCTCCGCCCCATCCAGCCTCCTTCCAGTCAGGAGCAGTAGCTGCGGCGGCGTGGTGGGCGGGCAGCGAACCGCCCCATCAAGCTTCCGTCCTGCACACGAGCTGTAGCTGTGGCCCTGGCGACTTTAGACCCCGGGTCACCGCTTGCCGCGCACCCAGCCACCCACTGAGAATGAATGGGGTGCGGCTCGAGCTGCCCGAGGGACACTACACTGCGCGAGCAGCAAAATCGCCCCCTCCAGCCACCGCTTGCAGCATCCCCAGGCCGAAGATGACAGAGCGGCAGTTACTGAGGAGCCTGCGTCACATCCCCCAGACAGATGAAGGAGCAGCTGCGGCCCCGTTCGTAAGTCGTATGTCAGATGTCGGTAACTTGGGGACTACCTGTAATAATTTATATGTTTCCTCTCCTTTCGTGCAACCTTCTTTTTGCTGATTCTCCCACAGTCCAAAACCATATTTTTAGGACAACTGGTGTCTCTAAAGTATTTCCAGAATATTTTTTGATGTAGGCAAGAGTTTCCTGCAATACAGTTGTGACCAGTTCAGGGCTCATTCCTGCTGACATATGTTTGTGGTGAAGTAGGGCAGTGCAAGATTTAAGTTTAAAAACTATGTGTTCTCAGGGGGGTAGGTGCATGTAGTAGCATGGACAAGGGGCCCTGGGGTGTTGATGAGGAAATTAGCAGAGCCTGCACTCATGTGCAGTCGTGGGCGGTTTGGCCAATTTCCTCATAATTAAGGCATCTGCCCACTCTGTTGTTTAAAACAAGCCTGAGCAGGACAGGCAGGAAAACAAAAACAAAAAAAAGAGAAAATCATGAAGCTATAATAATAATACACTTTATTTATATAGCACCTTTCCCCTGCTCAAGGCGCTTTAAGAAAGAAAGAAACAAAGAAGGAGAGAAAGAAAGGAAGGAAGGGCGGGATTGTGAATGAGCTGGTGTGGTGGAATGAGGTCAAGTGGCCCCAAGATGAGTAAGCAGTTAGTGTTCATGGGGGAAAGGTCATTCCTTCTGAGCACTCTAGGAGCAGGAGTGACCAACCATTCTGAGTGGGTTCCTGCTGAATGCCGAAAGATGGCACCGGGAGAAAGAAGCAAGGCTTCGTGGATACAAGGGATAGCAGAGAGGACAACAGCCACCTAAAGGTTTGGGTGCACTTGACAGATGAAGTCTCCTTTTGTTGAGCGGACCTTAAAGGGTGAGCAGAGGAGACATCAGCTTTCAAAAGAGGCTTTGAGGCTCAAAATGTTTTATGGATGATCCAGATTTGATTTTATCCTCTGATTTTACCTGTTTGGATTTATTTAGAATTGGATTATTCATTGACTTTTAACCTCCATAAACACGTTTTTATTGAGAATTATTTATTTACTAGCTGTCCCCCCCGCGGCTCTACCCGCGTAGTACTGAAACAGGACAAACTTTAAAAATCAATAAACAAACAGGTATTGCTAGCTAAGCAGAGGCAAGGTACACTCCAAAACATGGCCAGAGGTAGAGCGATTTGAACAGAGGATGTTGCGTGAGTGAGGACGGCCCTGCCTGATTCTCCACTCCTGACATCACGCTTCCCCCTCCCCTCGACCTGCAGCCTTTGTCTCGGATTGGTGAGAATATTTCGCTCCTGCAAGTGAACTATGATACTTAGCACAATGTTCAAGCAAATTATTGAAAAAACCTGATATTAATCCTTTAAGTAGTTCTCTCATGAAAAGAGGACAGACATACAGACAGACAGACATTGGATTTTATATAGAGACAGATTTGTTGGATAAAGGACTGCACTGCACTGTGTTTTGTTGGACACATTGATGTTTAAATAAGAAGCACAAAGCACTTTTACATCACCCCTGCTGTGTGTGTTTCTTCATTTCCCAGTCCATCATCTATTGATGTCCTGGGTTCAAGTAGGTGATGCCAGCTGCAGGCATCTTGGGCATCATGAGGTTCCAGTTTCAGCCAACTCTTTCTTGGAAAAAGCAGCTTCATAAAATAGATGAATGTCATGGTCTTTGTTAATGTGCTTCTGTCAGTCTCCATTTTTTTTATCCCTCCCAGCATGTGTTTCAGTTGCAAACCTTTTTGCAGAAGAAAGATTGCAACTTTAATTTGTCGTCTGGGTTTGCTTTTTGGAGGTTTGCCAAACTTGTGCAGGGCAACCCTCTTACAATACATTATAATAAAGTGGCTCTTTTGCTTATATCAACAGTGACAGATTGTACTCAAATAATTTGAGTCTTTGTTTTGTTTTATAGAGAGAAAAAGACAGTAGTAAAAGCACAGACATAACAAAAGAAAACAGTGACTGCTTTTATTTATTTCCTTTCTGAAGTATTTTTGAGTTGAATATTGAGACAAATATGCAGTGAGTACCAAAGATGCCAAGCATTAAAAACTCCTGCCTCCTAGGAATTTCACTCTGTTGCTAGCGGCACTCTCAGCCTTGATGTCTTTGCCAGAGTAATCAGATGAAACTGAAGCTGGCAGATGATGACATTTTCCCACTTTTAGAAAAAATGCAGCAAATTAAGACAACCATATCCACAGGGCTAACAAAAGTCCCCAGCTCCATTTGGGGTAGGACCTGTCTCTCACTGTTGTGTTCAAGCCAAGGTTCTTCCCCCCATTTTATGTTTAATTTTTTTTATCCTGTTTTCTGTTATTACTGTTATTTTATATTATTTGTCAAATTGTGTATTTTCTGTTAGTTTAGTTTCTATATGCGCAATTATACTCTGATGTTTCTTAGCATTTCATTGGTGGATTGAGAACACAAACTATAGTTTAGCCATCCTCAGCCCAATAAAAGCAATCTGGGAATTGAAGTCCTGCTTGGTTCTTTTGAATGCACTCTGGTAAAATTTTGGTGGTTCTGTAAAGTATTGTCTTTTCTTTGGTTTTGATCTCTGTTTTTTTTAACTTTCTTTGCTCAGCCTCTTGGGATTACTCTCAGGGATTTTGTATTAGGACTCGTTTACACTCATTTATTCAACTCCTTTTACCTCATTTTTTGCTTGTTTCTGCACGGTTCTTCCTCTAATGAAATTTATTTATTGGGACTTTCTAGAATACTTTGAACTTTTGAAGCCAAAGCCCCATTAATCCTGGTGTTGGACTGAAGATAGCTTATAGAGTGGGAGGTCAGGCTGCCTTTTTTAGTGCAGGCTGGTGAGAATACCAATCAGCTTTCGACTCAATTTTGGAGGCCTCACATCTTGGCCATTTGTGTGTTGTTGCAATCATAATACTCTCTGCTCAGGGCATACTTAGTGTGCACCAAATGCTTTTAGTTTGTTAGAATTATACTCAAGGGTCCAAATTCAGTTTATAGGCCACTTGGCCATTCAGAGACACGCCACTGTTGCCTGTCTATATTGATAAATATCACTAAAGCTCAGTGGCGAGCTTGCAACTTTAACAAAATTTCAATGCAAATGTGTAAAATGGGTTATCCATTTAAGAAACACACCACATGGAACTGAATACCCCATGTTATTTCTAATATTCCTACATTTTTTACTGTAAAATCTCAATATATGCTTGTCATTTTCCAAATTTTTTTACTTATGTGTGTTTTACTGCTTTATAGACAAGTCACAGTGCTCCATACCCTAAGCTGTAAAGTGAGGTCTGAACAACTACAATATAATGAGTTAATGAACACCTATAAAAATTACATACAGATCCAGCACCCTGCTGATTTACTTTTAAAATTGTGAGAAACATTTTCATTATAAAAGTTTCAAATTTATTTTTAAACTAATCATTTTCATTGTTTCACATTGTCTACAAAAATAATTCTATTTATTTATTTTACTTGTATTGTCTGTTGTTCTGAGGATGCACTGTATTGTGGGAATATTGTATTGTGAAGACTGTTCCACAATATGCCTTGTATGTGGATTATACAGTCATATGAAAAAGTTTGGGAACCCCTCTCAGCCTGCATAATAATTTACTCTACTTTCAACAAGAAACAAAACAGTGGTATGTCTTTCATTTCCTAGGAACATCTGAGTACTGGGGTGTTTTCCGAACAAAGATTTTTAGTGAAGCAGTATTTAGTTATATGAAATTAAATCAAATATGAAAAACTGGCTGTGCAAAAATGTGGGTCCCCTTGTAATTTTGCTGATTTGAATGCATGTAACTGCGCAATACTGATTACTTGTAACACCAAATTGGTTGGATTACCTCGTTAAGCCTTGAACTTCATAGACAGGTGTGTCAAATCATGAGAAAAGGTATTTAAGGTGGTCAATTGCAAGTTGTGCTTCCCTTTGACTATCCTCCGAAGAGTGACAGCATGGGATCCTCAAAGCAACTCTCAAAAGATCTGAAAACAAAGACTGTTCAGTATCATGTTTTAGGGGAAAGCTACAAAAAGCTATCTCAAATGTTTAAACTGTCAGTTTCAACTGTAAGGAATGTAATCAGGAAATGGAAGGCCACAGGCACAGTTGCTGTTAAACCCAGGTCTGACAGGCCAAGAAAAATACAGGAGCGGCATATGCGTAGGATTGTGAGAATGATTACAGACAATATCAAAGCTCACCTCCAAAGACCTGCAAGAACATCTTGCTGCAGATGGTGTATCTGTACATCGTTCTACAATTCACAGCAATTTGCACAAAGAACATCTGTATGACAGGGTGATGAGAAAGAAGCCCTTTCTGCACTCACACCACAAACAGAGCCGCTTGTTGTATGCAAATGCTCATTTAGACAAGCCAGATTCATTTTGGAACAAAGTGCTTTGGACTGATGAGACAAAAATTGAGTTATTTGGTCATAACAAAAAGCACTTTGCATGGCGGAAGAAGAACACTGCATTCCAAGAAAAACACCTGCTACCTACTGTCAAATTTGGTGGAGGTTCCATCATGCTGTGGGGCTGTGTGGCTAGTTCAGGGACTGGGGCTCTTGTTAAAGTCAAGGGTCGGATGAATTCACCCCAATATCAACAAATTCTTCAGGATAATGTTCAAGCATCAGTCACAAAGTTGAAGTTACGCAGGGGTTGGATATTCCAACAAGACAATGATCCAAATCACAGTTCGAAATCTACAAAGGCATTCATGTAGAATGCCTTTGAATGCAATGGCCGTCACAGTCTCCTGACTTGAATATCATCGAAAATCTATGGGATGATTTGAAGCAGGCTGTCCATGCTCGGCAGCCATCAAATTTAACTGTAATGGAGAGATTTTGCATGGAAGAATGGTCAAAAATACCTCCATCCAGAATCCAAACACTCATCAAAGGCTGTTATATTTGCAAAAGGAGGCTCAACTAAGTATTGATGTAATATCTCTGTTGGGGTGCCCAAATTTATGCACCTGTCTAATTTTGCTATGAAGAATATTGCATATTTTCTGTTTATCTAATAAACTTAATGCCACAGCTGAAATCAGATCAGAAGCTGAATAAGCTGAATAAGCTCCTGTTCTGACTCTAAGTAAAAAAGCATGAATTAATCAACAGAAATAACCGCGATCGACATTTTAAACTTAACGATTTACAGTGCATACCAATTTATAAATTTTATGTCTGTTTGAGGCTACAAAGAAAAAAAAACACTTCCTCCCCACCGGGGAATCGAACTCAGGTCTCTACAGCACGGCAGCATTGCCGTGCTCTGAGTCAGCAAATCTCAGTGTTACGCCACGGAAGGTGTCGTTACATCCTTTAACCTTTAGTGAAAGTGTTTATTTGTTGTTTGGCAGTCAGGCGTCACACATTCTATAATTTATGCCTACATTTTGTAACATTTATTACTAAAATATGAAAAAGTTTCTGTTTAAACAATGTTTTTACACAGATTACTGTAGAAACGAAACACATATGAAATGCGTGTGTTCCAAATAACTATCTATTATTTCCACTCTAAAACTCCAGCAGTTCAGTCACTCCCAGATAATCAAACAAGGCATGAGCTGGGAAAACTTAGTGAACGTTTTGCGATGGTGGGGGATGGAATAGCCGGCTTTTTGCTGCTCGTCTTAATTGGCACATTTAGAAGAAAAAAGAGAGGTGAGAACGGTTTTAAGGTGGGCCGGATCTACGAGTTTTTTCGTAGACTCTGGTAATTCTAGTGTTAAAGTTGGATCAACAATAAAATGCATAAAGTTTGTTTTGCTGTAATGCATATTTTGCCCCCTACTCCATTACAACCACCTTCCTGGATAAAATTTCTGAAACACCATTAAGCCAGGATTTTAAGTCAGTTCAGCCTTATTTTATATGCAACTAGCTGTCTCCCGTGGCTCTGCCTGTGTAGTAGTGAAACAGGACAAACTTAAAAAATCAATAAACAAAAAGGTATCGCTAGCAAAACAAGGTGACAGGTAGACTGGCTCTAACGGAGGCTGTTGCGTGAGTGAGGAGGGCCCTGCCTGGCTCCCTACTCCTGAAGTCACACTTCTCCCTCCCCTCGGCCCGCAGCCTCTGTCTTGGATTAGTGCAAATAAATCTCTCTTGCAAGCGAACTATGATACTTACCAGATCTAAATCTGTTAAGTAGTTCTCTCGTGAAAACAAACAGACAGACATTGGATTTTATATACAGTATATAGAGATAATCCACTAAGATCAGCTCAGTTGTTTTAGAGTAATGCACAGTTTTTGTTTTGCCCAATTACAACCATCCTGAAACACTGTATACAGTGATCCCTCGCTATATCGTGCTTCGTCTTTCGCGGCTTCACTCCATCGCGGATTTTATATGTAAGCATATTTGAATATATATCGCAGATTTTTTCCTGGTTCGAGGATTTCTGCGGACAATGGGTCTTTTAATTTCTGGTACATGCTTCCTCAGTTGGTTTGCCCAGTTGATTTCATACAAGGGACGCTATTGGCAGATGGCTGAGAAGCTACCCAGCTTACTTTTCTCTCACTCTTGCGCTGACTTTCTCTGATCCTGACGTAGGGGGATTGAGCAGGGGGGCTGTTCGCACACCTAGACGATACGGACGCTCGTCTAAAAATGCTGAAAGATTATCTTCACGTTGCTATCTTTTGTGCAGCTGCTTCCTGAAGCGACATGCTGCACGGTGCTTTGCATACTTAAAAGCTCGAAGGGCACGTATTGATTTTTGATTGAAAAACAAACTCTGTCTCTCTCTATGTCTCTCTCTCTCTCTGTCTGCTCCTGACGGAGGGGGTGTGAGCTGCTGCCTTCAACAGCTTTGTGCCGCGGTGCTTCGCATACTTAAAAGCCAAACAGCCCTATTGATTTGTTTGCTTTTCTCTATCTATGTGACCTTTGAAGAGGAAGATATGTTTGCATTCTTTTAATTGTGAGATGGAACTGTCATCTCTGTCTTGTCATGGAGCACAGTTTAAACTTTTGAAAAAGAGACAAATGTTTGTTTGCAGTGTTTGAATAACGTTCCTGTCTCTCTACAACCTCCTGTGTTTCTGCGCAAATCTGTGACCCAAGCATGACAATATAAAAATAACCATATAAACATATGGTTTCTACTTCTCGGATTTTCTTATTTCGCGGGTGGCTCTGGAACGCAACCCCCACGATGGAGGAGGGATTACTGTATATTAATTTACTCCAACAGCAACCTTCTTAAAAAATCTTGCGGAAATCTGTTTAGCCATTTTTTGCATTCAGATAAACAAGATGTGTTCAGAGGGTGGAAATGAGGCCAATACGGCACAAAATGGATAAATAACATCAAATGAAGCCACTAAATTCAAAAGACAGACAGAGAGTATTATGATTTTATTTATATAGATGAGAAGGTATACATATTCCTTTCATTTTTTTAATTTTCAAATGAACTTCATCTAATTCAATTCAGGATTGCAGGGGATCAGAGCCAATTCCAGAAACACAGGGCAAAAGGCAGAAAACAGCCATGAGCAAGACATCAGTTTGTCACAGGGCTCACTCATACTTGCAAACACCTGGCTAATCTGCAGTTACCAATTAACTTAGCACACATCTTTGGGGATATGGGAAGACAAGAGAAATACCCGGAGGAAAAGCAATGCAGACACAGAGAAAAGGTGCAGACTCCACACAAACAATTTCTGATTTACTGGTGTACCACCTATGACCCTGAATTGGATATGCAGGTTCATACTGGAGGGATGGGTGTATAAACGTACAACATAGTCATTAGTGTCAGTGCTTCACCTGTCAGGGGCATGGGTGCAATTCCCAAGCCTTCACTGTTTGTATGGAGATTGCAGGCAGTACCTGAGTCTAAATGAGTTTTCTCTGAGATCCTTGTTAGGTCAATTGCTGTCTCTAAGTGAGTGTGAGTTTGTGCATGAGTCTGCTTTGCATAGAACTGGCATGCTGCCTAAGGTTGGTTCCCACATTGTGTTTGATATTGCTATGATAGCTTTTGGCTTCCCTTGACTGAGCAGCAAAAGATGGGTAGATAAAAAAAATACTACTATTAAAATAGACCCTGGTTGTTGGATCTTTTAAGAAATGTACAATTACCACAGTGCCACAATGTCATCCCTTTGATATAAATAGTGTTTTCAAAATACAGGCATTAGGGTAAATGAATTTGTAACCATTTTGACAATATCAGAACAGGTGGTGAATGCTGATAGGCGTGATTGCTCAGTACTCTGAGAATGCAGTTAGGGATTGATAGGAAGATAAGCATTTTTATTTCCTACATGAGACATTGTTTAATTTACTCCAGACTGAGGTGGTTACACATGAATCACTTATGACCAACTTATACTTTACACTTTGCCTTGTAGTGCCACTCCCTTGCTGCACAGTTCTTTTGTTTCTTTTTTTGTTGCCATCATTAACAAACCAATGCAACCATCAAAGTAAATATTTTTATTGTGCATTTTCATAACTTCAGTGCAGGCCCCAACCATAGAACAAATCTTTCAAATGATGGAGGTGTCTGCATTTTCCTTATGTCAACGTGTATGTAAGCCTGGTATTTAAATCAAAGAATATTTTAAAATTAAACCACTTTACACTATTAGCACCACTCCTTCCATATAATCAATATTTTTCATTCATGTTTTTTTCTTATGTTTTCCATACTGTATCATTAGATTCACGTTGAAAGGCCTTGAACATACACGTTTGCTCTGTATATTGTAGCAACAGCCTTGCCTCTCTTTGGATACTAATGGTGGAAGAACTATTTCCCATGATGCCACAGCTGCAACTGTCAACACAGATAGCATGTGGGGGGTCAAGGTAAAAGGCCACAGTGACATCTGAGGGCAATAGGTTGGCATGTTGCCACAATGTCTATAAATTACCTTGTTGTCACTGTGTGTTGGATATACTTCTTGATTCCTGATAGCCCTCCTAACATTTTGGGAGAAAATCTGGCCAGAATGTCACAACGGCAGGATACTTCAACTGTCTAATAGAGAAGGACAGGCACGGCTCTAATACATTTTCCATTGGAGCTATCCCTAGAGTATTTGACATGAAGGAGGGCCAACAGGATTCTGCTCTAAACATGGACCTGATGTTGAGTTCATTCAATGATTAATTTTGTTTTTTCACCTCCGGTGGATGTAAAGAGTGGCTAGCACGCCATTGTCCACTGCCTCTTCTCTTACCACAGGGCCATCCACTTATGTGTGCTTAGCTACAACTTCCCGGCCCAGGTTCAAGGAAAGTTAATTGTACCTTGTTCAGAAGACTAGACCCAATGGAGTAGCTAAGGAATGCATTCAATACATAGAGAAAGGAAAAACAACATTCTGACTTGTAGGGATATGTCAAAGTCAAGTTCCAAATGTTCCTTCAGGTGAAAGACAGACAACAACCATGTGGAAGATGGAGGGATTTAAGTAGCAAAATGGAGCTGCAGTCTGTTCAGGACATCCACCAGTAAAACTGAAACAAAAAACATGGGGCGAGTACAGAAAAAAAGAAGAGGAGGAATTCATGTTCATAGTCTTATGTTCCTAAGAGTACAATCTAAAGGGGGGCAAGACATATAACATGTTCTTCATTAGGATATTGAACTTTGGCCACACATTCCTGAAGGGACTATGAGATGAGACCAGCATCACCAGAGATTTGTGGGATTTCAGCACAAGGCCAAGCTGAGGTTGCAAGCATTTGTAATAACATCACATCAGCATATTCTGGACAAAACTGTGATCAATGACAGTATTTGGAAACCTACAAAGATTTCAGGCAGGGTACGGAGGTGGAGGTCAACTGTGGGAAGTCAGAGGCAATGCTTTTGGGCATCTGTTATTCACTCCCATCACCGTTATTTAACACTAGAATTACCAGAGTCTACAAAATAACTCGTAGATCTGTCCCACCTTAAATCGCTTCTTAAATCCGTTTGCACCTCTCTGTCATCGTCTTTTCTCTTCTAAATGTGCAGATAAAGACAAGCTGCAAACAGTCGACTATTCCATCCCCCCACACGGGATAGAACGTGCACGAACTTCTCCCAGCTCATGCCTTAATTGATTATCTGGGAGTGAAGTGGAGTTTTAGAGTGGAAATAATAGATCGTTATTTGGAACGCACGCATTTCATGTGTGTTCTGTTTCTACAGTAATCTGTGTAAACACATTTTTAAAACAGAAAGGTTTTTCATATTCTAGTAGTAAATGACAAAATGTAGGCATAAACTATAAAATGTATGAAGCCTGATGTCCAAATATCAAAGAAACACTTTCACGAAAGGTACAAATATGACAGAACAAGTGCGCTTTTATTCAAAAATATAACTGCAGAAAAAAAAAGCTGCCTTAGTGTGCGACATTGACACTCATTTACTATGATGGCCCTGTGGCGCAACAGTATCAGTTGCTGACTGGGAATCAAAAAGTCATGAGTTCAATCCTGTACACCTCCCTTTTGAGAAGTGAACTGCTCTTATTTTTACTATTTTAGAATAAAAAGATACATTTGATTTCAGTCTGTAACAGCCAGTGTAATTTATGATATTTGTAAAGGTTAGCTTTGTTTTTGTGTTTTTTTATTCACTTTTCATTCTCTCAGTTGTGTTCAGGATCCTTCCCTACCCCATCTGACACTGCTGTTTTCACATAAAGATGCGCTATAGCTCATCCAAGGAGCGCCCTTCCTACATTTACGACATGTGTACTTGTTGAAGTGTACACACTTCTCTGTGCTATGGTTCCTATTACACTGAACAAGCACCTGTAATTTGCAGCTCTATTCATTATCTCAAAACAAATATATGTGACGTTTTCAAGAAATCATTTTATGACGTGAATAGTACCAATCAGAAAGCATCGTCGAAATAATGCAATATTATTTGAAAACGAACAGCGTCAGATTGGGTGTGATTTATACTGGCGCTGTTACTTAGAGTCAGAACAGGAACTTATTCGGCTTATTCAGCTTCTGATCTGACTCTAAGTAATAAAGCATGAATTAATCAACAGAAATAACCGCGATCAACATTTTAAACTTAACGATTTACAGTGCATACCAATTTATAAATTTTATGTCCGTTTGAGGCTACAAAGAAAAAAAAAACACTTCCTCCCCAGCGGGGAATTGAACTTAGGTCCCTAAAGCGCGGCAGGGCTGCCATGCTCTGAGTCAGCAAATCTCAGTGTTACGCCACGGAAGGTGTTGTGACATCCTTGAACCTTTTGTGAAAGTGTTTATTTAATGTTTGGCCGTCAGGCTTCACACATTCTATAGTTTATGCCTACATTTTGTAACATTTATTACTAAAATATGAAAAAGTTTCTGTTTTAACAATGTGTTTACACAGATTACTGTAGAAATGGAACACACATGAAATGCGTGTGTTCCAAATAACGATCTATTATTTCCACTCTAAAACTCCAGTTTAGTCACTCCCAGAGAATCAAACAAGGCATAAGCTGGGAAAACTTAGTGAACGTTTTGCGATGGTGGGGGATCATTTATGTTAAACAGAATGCCTAGAGGTGGCTTGGCGGTCTCGTGGCCTGGAACCTCTGCAGATTTTGTTTTTTTCTCCAGCCATATGGAGTTTTTTTTGTTTTTTCTGTCCTCCCTGGCCATCGGACCTTACTTTTATTCTATGTTAAATAGTATTGCCTATTTTCATTTTTATATTTTGTCTTTTTTTCTCTTTCTTCATCCTGTAAAGCAGTTTGAGCTACATCATTTGTATGAAAACGTGCTATAAAAGTAAATATTGTTGTTGTTATACTTAAAATAAAGTCTGTAATTGAGATGGTATTTTCTGAACTATTCTAATAAAGTCAACTAGTAGAAACATCAGTTATAATATTGTTTTTTTAATATTGCCGTTTAAAGAAGAATAAGCATATTAAGTATACAATTCCTATGACACGTGGCACAAGCAGACAAACACAGATTAGGGCAGGAAGCATATTTTAGAGTTTAAAAAAATTTTAGGACTTGTCAACCATCTACACTTTTAATGAGAAATGCTCTTGACCTTTTATTTATTAAAACATTACAATTAAGTAAATGTGTTTTCTCTCTGATTTTTTAGTCATTAAATCTAACTTATAAGCACTATGCATTTTTCAGAATTCAAGCATTAAGGCATCAATTTCAATGAATCATGTAGGTCACCACAGGTGCTTAACTGATGCCTGACTTACCAAAGTACAAATACTGTGAGTTGGTTGACTAACAGGGTTGGTGTATCATGTCATTTCAGAGAAACTACCACACAAATGTACAGAGATTATATATGCACCACCTTAATAATAAGCAGGTAATGTGGCAATAAAACTCAAAGCAGACAGTTAAGTCTGCACATCTGACTCATTATGTGACTAAATACATCTCTTCACTTGGTTGGCCTTTAACTGTGAAAAATATATGCAAATACTGTTCTTAAATAATTAATTTTACAAAAGAGTAAAACATTTTCTTTCTTTTTTTTTTGCTTTTTATCAGTAATTGTAATTGTATCTATCAGAGTTAGCATGTGACTTAACGTGAAGTTTTTATTCATTTACAGCCATGTTGAAAGACAACTCTTACCCAAAGCTCAGTTATCTTACTTGTTGTATGTAGTAGGAGAGTGGAGTAGTTGGTTGCCAGCTTGGTTTATGGAGACATGTCAAACGCACTCCATACTCTGAGCTACAGCAGTAGGCTGCAAAGGAATGTCTGACCACCTACAATGTTTTTGTGTTGCTAAATCCTTCTGGATCCTGAACAATTGCTAATTGAAGGCTTCCTGATGAATATCTTTGTTCTGAATCTCAGGTGGCACTACTTAGACTGTCGGTCCTGGTATCTATGGTTAGTGCTTTCTCTGCACAGATTCACCATACTAGCTTTGAATTCTAATCCTAGTTTTCTCTATATATAAAATATATATGTTGTCTCTATATCTATGGTTTTTTTAATAGCTACTCTGATTTTCTTCCCATGTTTCTAAACACGTCTTACATTAATTCTAAATTGGATAATCGAAGTGTGGAAGTGAGCATGAGAAGGCCTTGAGATGGACGAGTGCTATACCCATGGCGAGTTCCATTCTTGTGCACAATGACCTATTTGTTTGGGGTAGGATCTGCTCCAATAACCTAAATTGGGTTAGGTTTAGGGTTAGGAATTTTTAATTTTGAAATAACTAGACTAATATTACTATTCCCTTCATACTCTGCCATGTGAATGTACTCTCCACCCCACACTTCCCCTTAAACCCTCTTTTCTTCTCCCCTTCTTTGTTGACTATCTATTTGTTGTTTCTTAATTCTGTATTTTATTATTTTTTATATTTATTTATTAATTTTAAAAGAAAAAAATAATTCTGACAGCCAAAAAATAATTACACCTCATTTAAACCTAACTGGAATATTGTTTTTAAAGAATTTATATAGAGAGACTCATGACTGAACCTTTTAGTTTTATTCCACCAGGTAGCCATCTAAATACAAAACATAACCAGTGAACGACTATTCATATGAAAATGTCTATAAAAAGCATATTAATGTCTTGTTTTTCTATATGCCGGAGATAGTGTACAAACCTTCTTCTCACTGAATTCTTTGTCTCTCCAATATATAAAAGGCCACATTCTCCACACTGTATGCCGTAAATACAATTAGAGGAATTCAGTGCAAAATCTTGAAAAATTGGCAGTGCAACCTGAGAAAATGTATTAATAATCATCTTTTTCTTAACAAATGCCATGTTGTTTTATTTTGGCTAAAAAAATTTCTGAAGTACATTTTGCATGGAACAAAATGTCTTTTAAAGTTTTATTCCTGCAGTATACAGCTACTGAATACATTTCTGCAATGGATGTAATTTAGACTGAAAAATTACAAAATGATTATATATAATTTTAAAAACTATTTGTGAAGAACATAAAACAAGTTATTTTAACTTGGTTATGTAAAACAAGTTATATCATGAGAAATATAATCCTCTAGTCTATGGGTAACACCTCTTATACAGGTCAAGTCATGGGTCAATTGCCTCTGAGAGAGAGACCAAAGAATTCTGTAGTATCTATTTTACCTTCAAAGATTAAGCCCACCCCTACTAGCCCTTAAGATTAGGCACCCTCAGTTGTAAATGGTTAAGGTAAGAGTTTTTTTTTTGTATGTCTATGATAAAAAAACCTAGTTTCTAGTGCTATCATATAAAGCTTAACATGAAGTGGACCTATCTATATTTAAAGTATGTTACAACACTACACACCCTGTCACCATATAAGGTCATCCAATATACAATTACCAACTGTCCCGCATACTAAATGTAAGTCGCTTGGTGATCAAACTTTTTGTATTGCAGCATCTAGGCTGTGGAACTCTGAGCTACTGACTTAGGAAATCTGGCTTTACTGCTTAAGTTGACCTGTAACATTCACATTAATACCATATTTCCAATTCCGTGTGAACACCATTAAAATATAAGAAAAGTCTGAGACATGAAAATATAATGTGATTTCAGCACATATCCAAACCAAACATCAAAGCTGGACAATGAAGTTTTCCAAGTGCAGTACATGGTTTTGTTAGATCAGATTTTACCTTTTGGAATAAATTTGTTTTGGTATTTTATACTTTTTATTGACATTACTTAATTTCTGATTTGTATGCACTTAATTAACTTGGGCATAAGAACGAAGAACACTCCACAATAAATCAATTAAGCCTAATGTGCTTATGCTGGCTGAAAACCGCTTCACATCTGTTTGCAATTCTGTGTGCGTCACTCCAAACCTCTCACTGCATTAGTGGTGAGAACAGCCTTTGGATATGGGGTGGTCCAACCTCTGACCAGGAAGATGGGTTTCCTCCAAAGTTCACATTACAACCTATATACTAACATGTTCTTTCTCTTCAGCTATAGGACTATCTGAAATATTTAAGTTCATTTTTGTGTTTTATGTAGTTCTACAACATTCAAACTTGCTTAATCAAATTCAGAGTTGTGGAGGACGCTGCAGCTTATCTATTTATAAAATTTTATTTTAACGTGATAGGCATGTGTCTTATTGGTTTACAAGCAGAGTGATATAGTTAAATAATCAAAGGACAAATTAGACAAATTACAATCAAAAGTCTTCCAGAAATCTATATGGGACTAGACACAGGATTGAACAATAAAATGAAGAAATAGTACTGATCTAATGTACATTTAATCTTAACTCTGTATAAATCTGGGTGAAATTTTTACAATAGATAAAATAATTGCCAGCTAGAACTGAATTATACCACATGGTTTCAATTTTATTAATATCATCACGAGTTATCAATGGCTTAACAGCCATTTTTCATGGATACCAAGGTCAGCCAGTTTGCCCCAAATCCCTTTCCATCTAGGGTCCTGGGCATCCCATGGGGAGAGATCCACCTCTAAGCACATTTTCTTTGCTGTATCTCTGGGGTTTATCTTTTCCACCTCATCCTGGTACACAATCACAAAATTACTTAAAATGGTGAGGCAAAAAAAAAAGTTTTATAGATAGGTCTCTGCAATATTATACTTATCTCATGAACTGGCCTCGTAATGAAAAATCCAATTCCAAGGCCCACATTGCAGGCATACAAGTATATGAAATGATCTCAGTATGGAGTGGCAGAATGATTAAAGGAAACAAGGGGAGGGGGAACAGTCCCTAAAATGTCCTAAGGAAGAGTGAAAGGGGGAGTGATCCACGAGTAGGGTGCATTGGAAGTGAGAGATAGAGAGAAAGAGAGAGTCAGATAGAGTAGCTCACTAAAAGGTAGTGTGCAGTGTAGAAAGCTAGAGAGTAGAAAACCCGGAAGATTCTAGGGTTGTCTGACCTAAATCTAAAAAGGGAAAGAGAAGCCATGGATAGCTGGAAAGATGGTCAAAAAGGAGACCTTTCTTAGGAAAGTACAACCAATGTTACAGAATCATTATCACATAAGCTCAAAGTTATTTTCCCATAGGGATCAAAAACTATACACTCTAACTCTGCATAACATTCTGAATCCTACTCCATGCTCCTGTTCAGCTTGACTGCAAGCAGGCTAAGGACTATTGTCTGACATCCATCTGCTGAAAAGGTTACAGTATTCACTATATTAGCTTGTGTAGAGATGTTGATTTTTGATTTTTGTCATTTTTATTCTTAAAGGCTCTAAATCGTGACAAGTAGGGAAAAAATCTCCTTATTGGTTTTCAGGACTGAATATTGTGTTCACATCCACATATTCATTTCTGAAATGACAATGCATGATAATGTCTGTTTCCATTGAATGAATGTAGACCTTTCATCAAAGTGTTACATACAGCTTTCTATCAACAACGTTTTAGGAGCTTGGAACATAACTGAACAAGTGAAAAAGGGAGTAAGGTGTACATCAGGTAAATTGACATTCTGGATTGCAATACATTGTAGTTTGTCAGTGTTTCCAGACAATGCAATACGTTTCATGTTGGTAGAACATACCTATAAAAATGTCACTGTACACCTGACAATAATACTACTGTTACTACAATTCTATACTAAGTTTTCCATCCAATGGTCGCATTCAAAAGGAGTTCTGGGACTCTGGAACATACTGCTGAGACATGAAGTTGAAGCAGAAACCTTAATAACCCTTCAGAAGAATCAGAATGACATATTGGGACAGTTTAGGTATTAGCTAAATAAACAGATTTGATAGACTAAATGGTCTCCATTTGTTTGTCTGATTTTGTATGTTTCTTATATGTCAAAACACCCCATCAAAAGTAGTAATTTTCCTGTCAGAAATACTACAATGTAGAAAATAAGTTCAATAATTATAACACCAGTTCCAAGAAAATTGGAATGCTGTGTAAAATGTAAATAAAAACAGAATCCAATGATTTGCAAATCTCATAAACCCACATTGTATTCACAATAGAACACAGAAAACATATTAAATGTTTAAACTGAGAAAATGTAACATTTTAAGAATTTGATGGCAGCAACACGTCTCAAAAAAGCTGGGACAGGGCAACGTTTACCATTGTGTAGCATCTTCTCTTCTTTTAACACCAGTCCGTAAACGTCTGGGAACTGAGGAGAACAGTTGCTGGAGTTTTGAGAGAGGAATGTTGTCCCATTCTTGTCTGATATAGGATTCTAGCTGCTCAACAGT
Organism: Erpetoichthys calabaricus; assembly: GCF_900747795.2. Taxonomy (NCBI): domain Eukaryota; kingdom Metazoa; phylum Chordata; class Cladistia; order Polypteriformes; family Polypteridae; genus Erpetoichthys; species Erpetoichthys calabaricus. The sequence goes on along the minus strand of NC_041399.2, from coordinate 169,022,534 downwards.
CTGAGTCTTCTTTGTCATGTTTATCCTTTCATGATGCACTAAGTGTTTTCAATTGGTGAAAGGTCTGGACTGCAGGCAGGCCAATTCAACACCTGGACTCTTCTACTACGAAACCACGCCATTGTATTATAAGCAGTATGCAGTTTACCATTGTCTTGCTGGGAGCATGTGTTGCTCTAAAACTCTGTTATTCTTTTGACAAAATAATCTCTCTCTTGTTTGCTCTTTTGCAGTGGTCTATTCTCAGTTCATGACTATCGATGCTTTGAACACATGAATGTTACCATGGCCATTGGTCCAGGGCATGATACTTTCAAACTAGGATGGATTTAAAACAATTTCAGGGAAAAGCTGTGATACAGGAAGTAACAGTGATAGTGCTTTGGTGTGGCACTTTAGAGCAAGTGGGCAAAGCACCTTACCTGATTGATAGGAACACTATTAGGAATGCCTGCAGACACAGTCGGATTATTTTTACTTTTTTACTTTTTATTTGCTCTCATTAACCCTCCTTTTGTATATTTTATTCTTAAATATATCTGTTTAATATTCACTTTGACACATTTCTGGCAAGATTATTTGTGCCATAGCCTCAGTTGAATTTCTCTGCATGTAAACAGCTAAGTTGCTTTTGCCATACTTGGTGTAAAACCTACAAGTAATAGCTGAAATTCAAAATGATGCATGATCTTAGAGCTCAAAGAGATAAATTAAACAAGCTGGCAGTTTCTGTTGATCCCACTGTCAGCTGTAACATGAAAGGAAAGACATATACGCTACAATTATCAGTTCATCAACTAGAGTATGGACCTTGTTATTGTGTGTGTGTAGAGTGCAGGCATATACAATTTAATGGAACAAGCACTTCATAAACTGCAAATTGCATTTTATCACAGGGTGCCTTGGTTCCTGTGTAGCCTCTAAAAATATTTCTGGATGCACAAATTATTTGATAGGGAGGTTTCCTTCAACCTCTGCTGTGCATGGTTTAGTGCTCTAAACATTATCAATGAAAAACTAAAAACAGATGGGAATTCAAAATATTACTTACAGCAGGACCCTTCATTCCAGTTTATATCCAGCGTATGGTATCATGCAAATTACACCAGGACTTTAGTACATACCATTGTTTACAATTACTCATGTTAATATAGAAATGGGACTTGCATAAACATAGTATACTTTATTACATTCCACTGTGTTAAATCTATGTCATTCACAATTTAAATAATTAATTATTGATTTTTTTGTGTGTTAGTAGGGAAAAATCCTCCATCTCCCACCAAAAGTCTTCAAAATGTAATATTACAATTAAACTTACAATAATCTGACAATTCTGTACATGTATTTTAATTAATTTCTAATAATAATCAGATTCAGTATTATACATGGATTTAAGGCAAGACTCAAAAGGCTCATTCAGTGTAATGTTTTCCTGTTCTGATTACAGCTGTAATACAGCTTTAATTGTTATTAATAAAAAGACAGATAACAAATTATAAAATTCAAGATTTGTGCCTCAACACAATCCTGTCTCTAAGCACTGCTGGCAAGATGTCTGACTTCATTGACAGCTATGGGGCTCCATACAGACAGCTATGTGCTTATTCTAAACATATGCCATCTATTGAATTGACTACAAGTTTCAATTGTCATAGCAAAAGGTCTGACTATTGGTGTCAATCTATTATATTAAAAAAATCCTGCGACGAGACAAGACTTTTTTGAAGAGATTTTCTCAAGTCCCGTGAGATGAGACTTTTGACATGAGATTGTTTCAAGTCATGCCCTCTTCACGACCATATTCAAACACACACAAATTCATTGGAATTTTCCCCCATTCATCCATTATGCAGGTCTTCAGCTGCACAGATGTACAGAGTCTTTGTTGCCATGTTGTGCGCTTCATAATGTGTGAAACCACCTGGGGACATACAGCCACCCTAACCCAGACACACACAGGCAGGACACAGGTATCAACACAACACCTGGTTTATTTACAATTTAAAGCGCACAATCACCTACACCAACACACCAATACACGGTCCCTTCTTGCCACCAGTCCATCCACCTCCACTTCTCCTCAGGCTTTGTCTTCTTCCACCCGACTCTGGTCATTCAATGGAGTGAGGTGGCTCTTCTTATTCAGATCCCGGGAGCGTTCCAGGTAGCTCATCAGTATTACCTGGAAATGCTCCCAGGTGTGCTGGCGGTCCTCTATAGCATTCTGCAGCTCCCCCTGGCGGCCCCCACGGAACCCAACAGGGCTTCACCAAACTCCAGCTCTCAACATGCCCTGCGGAAATTCGTGATGCCACAGCCGCCAAGGAGGACTGCCCTCTAGTGGCCCAGGGGAGGTATTGCCTCACCAATGCCCTCTCCCCTGGTCCTTCCACTCTGTCGGCGTCCCGGCCAGGTAGTGGTCATAGCCGCCCATCACAAATGCTCCACACATTCGGAATCGAAGACAGGTCAGGACTGCAGGCAGGCCAATCTAGTACTCACACTCTCTGCTTCATGCGCATGGAATCTTGCCATCAGAATATGGTTGTTCATGTCCTATTAGATGCGCTTGGAAAAGATGGCATGTACACTCCAGCTCCAAAATTTCTTTCTGAGGCTAGGGATTTGTGCAGACAATCAGAAGTTTGCTGGTTGAAATCCCAGAAATGCCAGAAGTGATTCCACCCCCTTGGACCCTTGAGCAAGGCCCTTGACCAGTAATTGTTACAACCTGGGTATGATGTTAACCTGAATCCGGCCCTGCAAGCAGGTCCTCCAATTTGCAAGGGAATACTTGGGATCTGGTGGCAGGATTGGCACTCCAGCCACTGTAAAATGCCTCACACTGTTACATTCCATTCAGACTAGTGTGGTGCTGAGGAAGCACAGCTGCACTCAGGTCCTAATCTGGGAACCTGAGGTGGTTCATCATGTGGTGGGTGCGGCAACACGCTGTACCAGTGCAAACTCCCAACCTTTCTCCTCCTTCATTTTGCACATTGGTGCCCTCACCAATGTGCAAGTTGCCTATGCCATGGGCACTGATGCACCCCCTTGCCATGAGAGTTGCTGGCTTTTGGACCTGATGCTGATAGCAGGCTGGATGGTCTCTTTCCTCTTTGGAGAACACAATGTCTGTTTTTTCAAAAAACTATTCTGTTTTGCTACTTTCCACCTCAGATGAGTCCGAGCCCAGAAAAACTGGCAATGCTTCTGAACAGTGTTAATGTATAAGTTTCTACTTTGCATAATAAAGCCTTAACTTGCATCTATGGATGCAGCAGCAATTGGAGTTGATGAAAAAAGGTTTAATGAAGTATTCCTGAGCTCAGATCATGATATCGATTACATATACAATAAATTTATGTTACCTCAAAATTAAATTAAAATAAAGAAACAGTGTGGCTTAGTGACAAAAAAGTTAGCAGTACTGCCTCATGGGCCTAGCATGCCAGTTTTTTGCCTGCTTGGAGTTTGCATGTTCTTCTCATGCCTACATGGCTGCTACTGTTGGCACTTCAGTTTTTCTGCCATATCCCCTAAAACTTATGTGTACGGCATATTAAGGCAACTGGCAATTCAAAGTTGGTCCTGTGTGTGTGCGTGAGTGTGCCCTGCAATAGACCAACAGCCTGTCCTGTCCTTTTTCCCGTCTATCACCCATTGTTATCTCAGGAGGTATTAAAATGTCTGTTTTTGTGTGTGTTTGTATGGAAAGAAGCAGCTACAACTTAAACTTTCGAGTAATAGGCAGCGATAGACTGATAACACTAATATAACATTTCACTCATAGTTAAGGGTTATTTACAATTTGTTATGTCATGTCACTTTTGTTACTTTGCTTCCAAAATATGACAAATGAGCCTCTGTGCATTCACATCTATTCATTTTAAGAACAATCGCAATTATGTAAAAAGGGGGAAAATGAAAATGACACTTGATAAACTGTTTGCTTTTTTTTAACAATGCAAAAAGGCCGGGCTTCAGCTTTTTGATTCTGTTAAAGAGGATAAAGATTCTTTTGTCCTTTTCAGCCTTTTTCCTGTTTGTGTTGTTTGCTATGAATTTCACTTTGTGTGTCCTGGTCAGTTTTTAATTAGCTTGGCAGACGATCAAAATTTTTCTTCACTAACTATTGTCTTATCACTACATTATACCATTCCCCAAAGTCACTGTCGGCCTGTGAATACCCCTAATCCTTAGCAGAAAATTCCAGTAAACAGTTTCCCTAGCTTGTTGATGTATCTGCATTAGGACAGAGAGCACTGGTACATTTTCCCAGAATGCTAAATCCAGTTCTTTTTGAATATCCCTTTTATTATTATGTTCTGGGTCATCCCACACACAAACATTTACCTCTCTATTGTTCACTCGGCTGGGCTTTTCTATTTAAAAGGATTTATGGGAACTCCAGCTCAGGAAGGAAAGGATCACAGGTGTGTTTAGAATTATAATTCATGAACAATGGAACACTCCCAGAAGTAATTCCACATACATCTAAAATACAAATATTTTTCTGGCATTTGACCATGTGTATTCAAGTAATCTGTGATATATCAGAACATGCAGCAGATTTAGTAAGAAATGTAAGAAAAATAAAAGCAAAATAAAAAAATATATATATATATTTTTTAAGATGGCATGAAATACAGCACTATTGTATGGAAATAGATAAAAGGTTTTAGTGCAAACACAATAATATAATTAATTCTTTACATTCTGAAAGAATACAATAATTTTAAACTATTTTAAAAAATATTTTGCTGATTCTCAAAATTACACAATAAAGATTATATTTTTCGCAAGTTTCCAAAATGCCAGCCCTATCAATACACTAAACTCAGTGAAGCAGTGCAAATCTATTTAAAAACAGAATAGAAGTTGTCAACAATGGGTAGCATTCAGCTGCTCATACTTTTTGTAAAATATAAAGGAGAATAAACAAGTAAGGTTTATCAAAAATATGTTTTATAAATGGAATAAATCAATGAAATCATGCCAGAGTACAACAATAAAACTGTGCAATACACAAACATCCACCCTTTTTCTTATTCAGTTTAATCCACTTCTAGGGCCACAAGATGTAAGGAAGGAACCAATAATGGAGGATGCACCAGTGTATTAGAGGACACACTGTACACCCGCTGATAGTCGGCCAATTTGGACGTGCTAATCACACCATGAAACATATTCTTCATTCTGTGCCTTGAAAAACAAAGAACAGAGAATGTGAAGTGCACATGGTGACTCTGATTTAACAGTGCCCTAAAAAAGTAGTCACTCCCTTCAAAGTTTTATTGCTATACAACATTGAATCACAGTGTATTAAAGTTGGCTTTTTTGACACTGATCAATAGAAAAAGCCTCTTTAATGTTAAAGTTGAACAGATTGCTGCAAAGTGATGTAAATTAATTATAATCCCCCTCTAAGCACAAAGAAAAGACTGCTACAAACAAAGGTCTGGTCATGTATAGTGATGAAACATTTTCCCCTACCATGTCTCAAAAAAATAAGATCACAAGCTTTGAACTATGGTACTACAGGAAGATGGTCATGAATGAAGAGGTGCTGCCGAGAATCAATGAAGTGAAACTGCATTTGTTGGATGTAATATTGAAGAGAAAGTGCCAATTTTTCAACCACTTCACAAGAAACTCAAGGAGATACGTGAGATGGTAGAAGAGAAAAAAAAAAAAAAATGGAAAGGGAGAAAAGAAAAAGAACATGGACAGACGACATCCAGGAAATGACAGGAAGCCATGATGTTAGGTAGAATATGAACATGGCAAGAGAAGGTCTAGAAGCAAGTGGTCATGGTAGTGGATGGATGGATGAATATAAAAAACAAAATAATTGGTCACATAAATATTTGCCTCTTGTAATATGATACACCTAAATCATCAGTAGTGCAGCTAACTGGTTTAGAAGTCACATTATTAGTTAAGCGAAGATCACCTTTCTGAAGCCAGGGAGTTTCATTTGATTGAAATTGATTTTCACAATACACATTTTTGGTATCTTAGAGGAGAAACCAAAGTAGCCAGGGAAGAACTCATGGGAGACACACAAAGAATGGTCAGACTCCACATAGGCAGTGCCTGACCTAGGACTTTAACCTATGACAATATGGAATTATGTGACAGGAGGGAAATGAGGGCTTTTTTTGCATTTATGTTCTGGATAGGCCATGCAGAATTCCTATTTGATGAGAAAGACCCTTCATAATTCACAAAATCACTTGTAAAATCTGCAGCCTTAGAGAAAAGAAATCTGTCATCATTGAAATTCCTAATGTATGGAGATTTTTTAAAACTGTCATGTAAATTCAGGTGACTTCATGAATACAGTCCCCATCTAACTTTAAAAAGGTACAGATGAATGTGATTGACTCTCCTATGTGGTTCTAGGAGCAGCAGAAACCTGAGAATAGTTCACCAAAACTTGCTATCTTCTCAGGCTTGTAAAAGTTGTAAGGAACACCTGCCTTGTCCCGGATAGTCTTTGCAGAGTGGACCAGGTTAATTAGTGGTGTCTGGCAAGGCTGGCACATATCATGCATCCCAGAAGCATGGCAAAGGCCCTCACCCATTCTTCTGGTGACATTCAAGGCATTATAAAATACACAAAAAACTGACTAAGTGTGGTACCTGTTTGAATTAGGATAAAAGTGAGCTTGTCAGTTACTGTATTACCTGGACACCATGGTATTGGTAGTCATAGGGCACAAACAAATCAACAACTTTTTGTGAAAGTACACAAGTTATGCCTATAAGTTTCTTGATCCAGAAAATTTTGAATTTCTTCTTCCATTAGTATTTGCCGTTTAACAAAGATAATCTGGAACCTGCTGGATCCTAATATATACCTTCTACATTAACCATAAAGTAATTGGTAAATTGATAAAGGAATAGGAAAAAAAAACATTTAGCAGCTTAGGGGGTTATTGAGAGAGTATTAGTACATAATTAGCATAATCAGAAAGACTTATTTAAGCTTGTGAAATGTTGAAAGACTTAGACTAATTAGTTTACAGAAACATGATTCCCTTCAGATTTAATGTCTGTTTACAGTTCGCATGGCATGCAATACAATTTTGTAGCAGAACAGCTTGGGATCTTCAGAGGAAAACCTGTATGGTTTTAACCATTACAGCATAAAACTACTAATTATATGCCAAAGCATCAAGCTGGGTTACAATTCAGAGCAAAGCATCAATAAAATGTTACTTTTACAAAGTTTATTTGCATAAGCAGTAATATGGAGCTCTCAGAATTGATAAATTACAGTGGTATAGATTACAATTTGTTGTTCTGGCCTTGCGTCCGATGCTTGGTGGAATAGGCTCCAGTTTCGACTTTCCCTGGATGAGTCTATTGGGAAAATGTAGGGGTGCATGAATGTAAGTTCTAATTTTTAAAGAGACCTTGGGTTTTGCATATAAGATATCCACTTAAAGGTTACCTCATTATACACATTTTCTTTCATTTTCAAGCACACGTTATTCTTTTTTGCCACTCCTGATCTCAACATGTGTTTGAATTTATAAAATTTATAGCCCTCTCACCAATAAGCTGTAGGTTGAACCAAGCAGTCAACAATGCTCAATGTCACATTTTCATGCTGCTGTCTGAGACTTAATAGTAGTAAGGTGTGAACCCTGCTGAATTTGCTTCACCTTGAGTTTGGCAAAATTGAAACCAATGAGGAAGGAGAAACTGAACTAAATTTGAGAGGATTAGAAGTGGATAATGATCTTTTAAGTCTTCCTGATGGATAGGGAAGCATCTGCTATGTGCTAAATGGATTAGTGTGATCAAAAATGTCATCTCAGCTGTAACCACTGTGCCACTCCTGTCATAAAATTTTGTCATATAATGCGCTGCACTTTTGCATGCTAGAGCCAGTTCCCATAGAAAGCAAACACACTTTCTCACAGAAAGAAGTCAGAGAAATACTGGATCAACTGTGGCTATGCACAAGTCTTACATCTAACTGTAAAAATAAACCTTTCCAAGTGATTTAGTGCATGATGCAATTGGCTTAATCTACCTGAGATGATTGCCTTGAGCATCATGCAGCCCTGCCCCACTGCAGGGGGACAACTGGATGCCTTTGATTTTTTTTAATTTCTTGAATTCCTTTGAAAACAAATTAATTTTGGCTTTTGTCTTGAAAAAACTTTTACGTTCTTGAAAAAACAGTGTTTTTGTTAACACTAGAATTACCAGAGCCTACGAAAAAACTCGTATATCCGGCCCACCTTAAATCGCTTCTTAAATCCGTTCACACCTCTCCGCCAGTATCCTTTGTCCTCTAAATGTGCTGATAAAAGACAAGCTGCCAGCAGCCGGCTATTCCATCCCCCCACCGACTTAGAACGTGAGCGAACTTTTCCCAGCTCATGCCTTGATTGTTCACCTGGGTGTGAAGTGGAGTTTTACAGTGGAAATGATAGATCGTTATTTGGAAGACACGCATGAAATGCGTGTTCCGTTTCTAAAGTAATCTGTGTAAACACATTGTTAAAACAGAAACTTTTTCATATTTTAGTAATAAATGTTACAAAATGTAGTAGGCATAAACTATAGAATATGTAAAGCTCGAGTTCCAAAGATCAAATAAACACTTTCACAAAAGCTTCAAGAATGATTCAACAGCTTCTGTGGTGTAGTGTGCTAAGTTTTGCCTCTTAGCGCAGAGCAGCTTTTCCTTGCCTCACAGACCTGAGTTCGATTCCCCGCTGGGGATGAAGTGTTGCTTTTTTTTCTTTTCTTTTAAACCTCAAACGGACATAAAATTTATACATTGGTATGCACTGTCAGTTACTGAGATCGTTATATTTTCATGTGGGATGCTCCTTTTAAAATATTTTTTTAACAATTGAGACTGCAATTAACAGGAACAACTGTCCTTATAACTTATTTTTAAGATCCATAATAATAATAATAATCCATTACATTTATATAGCGCTTTTCTCAGCACTCAAAGCGCTATCCACACAGGGAGGAACCGAACCCACAATCTTCTTACTGCAAAGCAGCAGCACTACCACTGCGCCACACAGAGCACTGCATAATAGAGAGACAGACAGGCAGAGAAGTCACTAGATATATAAATAAACAGGGAAGCCACGTGTACTGAAAGAAAAAAAGATCAACACGTGCGTTGTCCCTGCTGCACTGAATAAGCTCAGGCGCTCTAACATCACCCCTCCCCCGATCTTATGGGGGGAGGCAACAACGCACATGTTGATCTTTTTTTCTTTCAGTACACGTGGCTTCCCTGTTTATTTATATATCTAGTGACTTCTCTGCCTGTCTGTCTCTCTATTACGCAGTGCTCTGTCTGTCTGTGTGTTATGGATCTTAAAAATAAGTTATAAGGACAGTTGTTCCTGTTAATTGCAGTCTCAATTGTTAAAAAAATATTTTAAAAGGAGCATCCCACATGAAAATATAATGATCTCAGTAACTGACAGTGCATACCAATGTATAAATTTTATGTCCGTTTGAGGTTTAAAAGAAAAGAAAAAAAAAGCAACACTTCATCCCCAGCGGGGAATTGAACTCAGGTCTGTGAGGCAAGGAAAAGCTGCTTTGCGCTAAGAGGCAAATCTTAGCACACTACGCCACAGAAGCTGTTGAATCATTCTTGAAGCTTTTGTGAAAGTGTTTATTTGATCTTTGGAACTCGAGCTTTACATATTCTATAGTTTATGCCTACTACATTTTGTAACATTTATTACTAAAATATGAAAAAGTTTCTGTTTTAACAATGTGTTTACACAGATTACTTTAGAAACGGAACACGCATTTCATGCATGTCTTCCAAATAACGATCTATCATTTCCACTGTAAAACTCCACTTCACTCCCAGGTAAACAATCAAGGCATGAGCTGGGAAAAGTTCGCTCACGTTCTAAGTCGGTGGGGGGATGGAATAGCCGGCTGCTGGCAGCTTGTCTTTTATCAGCACATTTAGAGGACAAAGGATGCTGGCAGAGAGGTGTGAACGGATTTAAGAAGCGATTTAAGGTGGGCCGGATATACAAGTTTTTTCGTAAGCTCTGGTAATTCTAATGTTAAAGAGCTGTTCTGTTTTATGTATGCAGTTCTGAACTTGACAAGAGACAATTAACACTAGACTTACCAAAGCCTACGAAAAAACTCGTAATCCCAGCCCACCTTAAATTTGTTCACACCTCTCTGTCAGCGTCTTTTGTGTTGCAAATGTGTACGTAAGAAGCAAGCAGCCTGCTATACCATCCCCCCATCAATGCAGAAAGGGCAGAAAGCTCTCTCAGCTCAAGTCTGTTTATCTTGCGTGTGAGTTGGCTGTAGCTGTAGAGGTTAAATAATATATTGTTATTTGGCATACATGCATTTCATGTGTGTTCCATATCTACAACAATCTATGTCAATGCATTGTTAAAACAGAAACTTTTTTCAGGCTTTAGTAATAATTGACAAAATGTAGACATGAAGTGTATAATGTGTGAGGCCTGAAGTCCAAATATCAAAGAAACACTTTCACAAAAGGTAGAAGTATAACAAAACAAGTGTGTTTTTATTCAAGAATATAACAGCAGAAAAAGAACTAGCGTTAGGGTGTGACATTGACACGCCCTTAATACGAAGACTTTGGTGGTGCAGCAGTAAGAACTGCTGACTGCTAATCATGTTCGTAGTTCGATCCCAGACGTGTCCGTTTTGAGTAGTGAGCTGCTCTTATTCTTACTATTATAAAATAAAAACATACATTTGATTTGAGTCTGTAACAGCAGGTGTAAATGTATGGTACTTGTAAAGATTCCACCTGCAGCTAAAGTCACTTCAGTACACATGTAATTTGTGAGCATGCCTGTGTCAATCAAACAGAGGAAGCACTGTAGTCTACTTGTGACATTACGCATTTATGAAACATAAGCAGGTAAACAGACTTGAGGTGAGAGAACTTCTACCCTTAACGCGTTGGTGGGTGGATGGAAGAGCAGGATGCTTGCTGCTTATGCTGATCGACACATTTACAACACAAAAGACGCTGACGGAGCGGTGTGAAGGGAGTTAAGGTGGGCCAGGATTGCGAGTTTTTTCATAGAGTTTGGTAATTCTAGTGTTAACAGAATTAAATATCAGAACAGCAAAATTTCCTGCAGACAGTGGCACCAGGAGCGTGAATTAACTGAGGCTTGGCCCCCACACACACATCCAAGATGACCGTGATAGAATTTAATATCAGAACAGTAAAATTTATTGCAAATAGTGGGAGCAGGAATTTAATATAGTTTGGCCCCCACAAGTCCAGTGCACATAAGAGTTTCAGAAAACCAGAAGGAGAGCCATAGACAAGGACAAACAAGGAATCTTTCTAGTCCCTGGAATCAGCCAACATTACTTTGCTACATCTCTATGGTGCAAAGCTATCCGCATGGCAATTTTTCAGATAAAAATCAAGTAAACAAAGAACATAAGAAATTTGACAAATAAGAGGAGTCCATCAAGCCAGTTTGTTTACTTAATAGCTAAGCTGTCCAAATATCTCATCCAGATTCTTAAAGGTTGTCACTGTGAGAAACACTTTGCCAAATTTCACTGATTAACACTACTTATGAAACATTTTTTTCTGTGGTTTGCTTTTACTGTGTTTTATTAGTCATATATGCATGTGTTCCAAGCTCATTCTTCTTCAACAAGCAAATAAAAAAATAAGTTATTATGCGGATTAAACAATAATAAAGTAGGAAACTAGTTGAATAAATTCTTAGATATTTTACTGCTTAAGATGGAAAGAACTGCGAACGTGGTAGAAAGATGAGTACAAGGATCTAATGTGAAAAGGTGAAGGGAAATACTGTAATGATTAATATAAAAAAAGAAAAAAGTAAGAAAATGAAAAATACGTATATAATGGTAAAAAGCATTGTTGTGCTCTAATTTAACTTGCTTTGTAGTCTACTGTCAAATTCAATATCTTACGTTTTATTTTTAAAATATTTAGATTATGTGACCAATAGGTAGAGTCTGCTAAACCAAAAAGATGAGACACTTACTGCAACAAATGTTGTCATTGAAGTGTCCATATAAATTGCATTCTTTCTCAAGAATTGATACCCCACATGTTTTGCACAATTCAGGGAGTTGGAATTGGACTGGCAAAGCCAACAAATCCAAGATGCTGATGAAGCCTACACATAAATCTGGAAAAGTTGGAGAACTGAAGTCATAATTTCTGAATTAGCACACATAGAACTAGAAATCTCCGAGGTGTCCACACACCATTTCACATCATTTTCTTTCATATTTAAATAATCACCATGAAAAGACCTATAAAGGAGGTTTATTAAACCCCTAAAGTAAAGTGAAACATAAATAAATTACAAATTTAAAAAAATCCCAACATTATTAAAAACGTATATTTTGACTTCCGACATTAGTCTTTTTTGTTTATTGTAGTTTTGGTTTAAATACAGTGGAAGATTTGAAAACAGACAAAACAATACAGAAACAGTGGATCAGTGACTTAGATTGGGATCTGAAAAGAAAAGGGTGAATACCAAACTTTTCAAGCACAGTGGAACAAAGAATTGTGCATGAATATATTCTCATGGAAAACAGCTTTTATTTAGTTATAAAGCACACAGGAAAGGTTTTGAATTTTGCAGAGCAGTCTGCATATGGAATCAGTACTGATCACACTTATACATGAAGACTGCATAATAACTTTTTCCCAACAAGCTCTTGGTATACAGGATTTGTTCAAGATACAATGCAAACTTCATTTACATAATGACAAGTAGGCTGTTAATTTACACTATAAACCAGAAAAATGCAAAATATATTTTTGCAGCATAAGCACATCTACTATTTCTGCATGCATTAGCTTTTGGGTTTACAAAGGCATTAATGCTTTTAAAAGGAAACTGAAACTAATTTCTTCACTGGATAATTTAGCAAGATTCAAATTTTAACTGGGTAATAATCCGCAGGCATCAATGTGATTATGTGAAATGTGATTAACAAGAAATCTGATTTCCACATCTGATAGCTGAGTTAGCATGATAGGATTTCTGAATCTGATAACTGTTATTAAATTTCAAATTAGATGTGCTGTAAATGTGCTACACGGCAAGAATCCAGTCCAGTGTGGTAACTGCTGGTCCCTTGGCTTTCTCCTTTTTAAATACATTTACACAGTTAGTCTCTTTTCCATGAATAGCTGTCATTCCATAGAAGAAAACAGCTGTGATCAGCTTGGTCTACTGAGAATAAAAATGCAGTAGGTCTCACCATGTTTTTGCACTGTTCCTTGCCATCAGATACAAACACAAAATAAGTAGGAATTCTAGCAGTAGTGGAAATTACAGTATTCTTTCTATGCCAAACATTTTTCCTTAGACATCCCTGTATACTGGTGAATCCCATGTGACCAAGCTTCCTGTTTGTGGACTACTTTCATTTTTCAGATACATTTATTTAGCAATATTTAACAAAAAATTGCATGTATTTTGCATGTTGTGAGCATGCGACTGGTTGACTTGATGTGGATTATGTGACACGAGTATCATGACATTTTTTTCATGGATGCTTTGATATTGTTTGCTATTGTCCAGTTTTGATCACCATAAGTTACCATTCTATCAGAAACATTGTTATCACCGTTCTTCATGAAAAAATAGTGTTATCATTTTTTTTTTGTGCTATAACTCATCTGACCTGCTAACAACAGGACAAGATATGCCATGCTTCTGTCACCACAGTGTTTCCTAACAGTCGATTACAAAGCCACAGCTTTCATATCAATTCTGTCAGCTGTCCTACAAGATATCAATTGCTGTTTGGAGCGCTCAGTTCTAACCCTAGCACTTTCAGTGAGTAGTTTTATATTTTTTCCCATGTTAAAGGAATACTCCACCCCAAAAATCCATCCATCCATCCATTTTCTTCCGCTTATCCGAGGTCGGGTCGCGGGGGCAGCAGCTTGAGCAGAGATGTCCAGACTTCCCTCTCTCCAGCCACTTCTTCTAGCTCTTCCGGAGGAATCCCAAGGCGTTCCCAGGCCAGCCGGGAGACATAGTCCCTCCAGCGTGTCCTGGGTCTTCCCCGGGGCCTCCTCCCAGTTGGACGTGCCCGGAACACCTCACCAGGGAGGCGTCCAGGAGGCATCCTAATCAGATGCCCGAGCCAAAAATGATTTTTTTTATATGTTACTTAATGCAGGAGGTTTGCAGTGATGATCGAGAAAAAAATCTCACATTGCTCATGTTGCATAATCCATATGTCAAGTCATCCAGTGGTATGCTCACAAGGTACTAAAAGCATGCATGACCAATGAATGAGATGGAAAGGCGGGACTTTATTTTAAAAAGTATAATCCTGTTTGAACAGGCTTCCTATTCGTGGACCACTTTCATTTTCCAGAGGAATTTATTTAACAAAATTTTAGCAGAAAAATGCATGTGTTTTGCACATTATGGGCATACAACTGGTTGAATTGACTTATGATAGATGTGAGGTGAGTAATGTGAGATTTTTTATGGATGTTTTTGATATTGTTTGCTGTTGTCCAATGTTGGTCTTTATAAGCTCCCATTCTGTCAGAAATGTTGTTATCTCAGGTCTCCACAAAGACATGAGATTTAAAATTTTTCTCAGTCATCACTGCAAACCACATGGAGTAAATAACATATACAAAATGCCATTTTTGGATGGAGAATGCCTTTAAGGTAAAAGCAGTGGTTAAGTACACCTCAGGCACAGGAAACATTAAAAATTATGAACCTCTAGATTAAATAATATCTACATCAGGTGTAGATATGTTGTGACAGTTTTCTTGAAAATGTGTCTTAGTATGATGAGTGGTTTTAAGTATGCATAGGTTGACTTAATAAAATAATTTCTGCCATATTTTTTTAATTTTGGCCCTTGAGCACAACACTAACAGACTCCACTGGTGTGATCTTGGGTCTACTTTAGTAACAAAGTCACTCTTTTAAGGTACAACAAGGGGGATACAGGGCACATACCACTGTTACATCTGAATTTTTTTGTCTGAAAATATAGTGATGCAAAATTAACAAGACTATTCTGAAATATAAACAAATTAAATGGATTGTCCTTCATCTTGTTCTCTACAAACAAATGAGTGTGCATAACAGCAAAGCCACCCATGTGATAAGCTCATCTATGTAAGCCTAACTGAGAATTTTTCAAATACAAATGAATGATACCAGATAAAGCATTTTTTACCATTATACACAACATATGCTGTCTAACTTTCAAAGAAAAATGGTGGCCATATCCCGGAATTTATAGGAGAGAATAAATTGAGTTCTGCATTTTTAACCACTACCAATAAGCATAAGTTGATTTACTTATTCACAACACAATTACTGGCAGCTATACTCCTGAAAATTTTCAAACTAACAGATTTAATGCCACTGTGCACACAAGATGTCCTGGAATAAGGTTCTATTAACTGATTTCGGTATGGTCATTTCTGCCCTTTAAGCCTTTATTGGAATAATTATAAACTGTAATTCAAAACAAACTCTTCTTTAAAATGTAATATAAAAAAGCACAGCCCTGAATGTGAAATCCACCATCAACATAACTTTAAACATTTGTCAACTGGCTGGGGCCATATAGTGTGACCGATTCAGTCAGTCAGTCATGTACTGAACAGTGTCCCGGTGGGTGCTGAAACCTATCCAGAGGCGGCCTTTGGGGGTGGTGACTAGGGCAATCGCCCCAGGCCCCGCGCCTGAGGGGGGCCCCGCAATAGGAGATTCTTTTGCCACCGTTAGCTCATCATACAAATATGCGGGGCCTCTGCAAGACATTCAAATCCATTATAGACTGAAATACGGTACGTGGTGGATTTCTTTTAATTCCTGTGACCGTTGCGAGCACGTAAAGAAGCTTTTCAAAGTTGAAATTTATCAAAAATTATCGACGATCAACAATGTCGCAAAACAGATTGTGCAGTTTAGCTATTTTGTCAATCGAAAAGGAACTTGCCTCAACATTGGACTACGAGGATCTTATCAACAATTTTGCACAGCAAAAGCCAGAAAAGTGGATTTCCGTCTGTGACTGTCAAAGCAGCTGTTTGGTGAGTGTTCGTTTTATTACAAGTGTTCTGGTTCTCCGTAATTAAATAAATTTGCCGACTCCAGCAGGTTCGGCAGAAACGACTGTTATCACGTTTGTTAATTTTGCGTGCAAAATGTTTCTGAATCATTAATTAAGTTGGTTAAATGCCGCTAACCCAATATAAGAACAATTACAATACGTAATGTAATGAAACGGCCAATGGTACCTACATAAGGCACCATGTTTTTTTAACAATAATAAGGCGTATAGAATTAGAGGCGGACAAGCCCGTGAGCGTGGTGGTACGGTATATAGCCTACACTTATGGCTCTCGGCCCCGCATATGACACTCGCCCAAGGCCCCGCGTACTCCTAAGGCCTCTTCTGACCTATCCCAGCTAGCCTTGGACGCAGGGCAGGAACAATTCCCTGGACAGGGCACCAGTCCATTGCATTTTGAACAAGCACATACACACACACCAGCCACTCACTAGGGCCAATTTAATATCACCAATGCACCTAACCTGCATGTCTTTGGACAGTGGGAAGAAAACGTAGTACTTGGAGGAAACCCACGCGGACACGAGGAGAACATGCAAACTCCACACAGGGATGATCCAGGAAGCAGTGCTGGTGGTAGGTTATTTTGCACCCTAGGTCAAGCTTATTAGTGCACCCCTTGTTTTACAAATAAGTTATTTTTTTTAAATTGAAATGATAGAAAAAGGAAATAATAATTTAAACTGATATATTTATTGCACAAAAAATTAAAACATAGATTACATAATCAAAGTGTAATTTTTCTTGCCTTCTGCTTCGCAAAATTTTTCATTTAATCCTCCAAATCCTTCAAAATGTGGAAGCTAGGTCATATTCAACTGAAATTCTTGCCAAGTCTACAAGTCTGTTTTGCAAAATACTCCAACACGTACAGTTGTTTGCGAATCAGAAAACTGCACTTCCCCCGCCAAAAACAAAACTACTCAGGGCAGTCGGATGAGACATCTGCACAGTTTGATTGCGTGGAAAAGATAGAAGACAAAGACACGAAAACCTTCAAATGTTTTGTGCGTGCAGTGATGAGTTGGCTGTGGCATTTGAAGTACAAAGCGGGAATGTATACTCACTCTTTCTCATTTTATTTTATTTCATTATGGTAACAGGAAAAGAGAAGGTTTATAGATGTTGTGAGTGAGAACATGAAGGTGTTCGGTGTAACAGAGCAAGATGCAGAGGACAGGAAGATATGGAAACAGATGATCCACTGTGGCGACCCCTAATGGGAGCAGCTGAAAAAAGACGAAGGAGAAGAAAGTTTGTTAATAAACAGTATCAACAGCTTATAGTAAAGTACATTAATGTAACAACATAAACTATTATTGAAAGAATAGTGAGTACACTAGAGGGTCAGCTCAGGTTGGACAGTTTGGAGACAAAGTCAGAGAGGCGAGATTGCGTTGGTTTGGACATGTGCAGAGGAGAGATGGTGGTTATATTTGGAAAAGGATGCTCAGGATAGACCTGCTAGACAAGAGGAAAAGAGGAAGGCCTAAGAGAAGGTTTATGGATGTGGTGAGAGAAGACATGCAGGTGATGGGTGTGACAGAGCAAGATGTAGAGGACAGGAAGATATCGAAGAAGATGATCTGCTGTGGCGACCACTAACGGGAGCAGCTGAAAGAAGAACTAGAATTTGTAATTATCAGTTTATAAATATAGACAAATACAGATCAGTTCAGAAAGCAAACAACAGTTGTGTATCGAAAAATGACATTCAAGGCAAACCGACTGTTCTGTAGCTAAGCTACTGGAAGCGTAATTTGCCTTAATGGTGGTGCCACCCCTGCCAGGAAGCGAATTCAGTTCTCCTTACTGTGAGGCAGCAACGCTGCCACTATACCACCATGCTGCCCTTGACTGATTCAAAGAAGAGAAAATAAAAGGTTAAATACTGGTGAACAAAACTATCTTCTACATATTAAATAGTTAAATTAATGAATGACAATGCAGTGGGAAATTAATTCTGTTATTAATTAAAGGGGGTCTATAATGAATGGTATAGGAGCTATAGCATGTAAATGTATAGTATATCTCTTAGAGATAAGAAATTCATGTGAAATGTAGGGCATATGCATGATTAAATTAGACAGAAAAAAAAGAAACAAATATAATAGAGTCATAATATAAAATATAATGTTAGGCTAGGGATATTTCAAATTTGAAAGTAACAGTATAAAAGCATAGATAGTAATCACCTTTTCCTATTCAATTGCAAAATCTGATATTGTGGAGACCGACTCCTGGGAAAATCTGATTACCTAATCTCTTGAGAATGTAATGGCTGTGTCCTGGAGCACCAGACTGCCAAAGCATTTCTTATGTGATCAGTGCAGCATTTTTCCTATTTTCAGGTATCCTCATCTTAAGTTGCCTTCATGACATATCCAGGATTTTTTTTTGTTAGAGATATATGAAATGCAAATTTCTATTCAATGTTTGTGTAATTATTAAGTGCATGCAGCTGTGTTAGTTTCTTTGTGTTTGTTTCCACTGTCACCAATCACACTCCTATCACTCATAAATAGACATACAGCCCATCACTGAAGGCACAGATGTTACAAAATGCAATAATGAGGCTACATGATGTCTAGAGGCTGTCCATCTGTGCACTGTGAGTACAACCTTGCCACAGGATATCTTACAAGTCATCTTAAAGTGTATGATAATATTAACTCTAAAAATATATATCAGATTTAATCAATTCACTATTGCTTTCATAATTTCAGGAGAAATGTTGTATACCTAATGAGGGGTGCAGTAATACTGACTACTTTATAAAGTTGCATTCCATTTTGAAACCCGTTAAATTAATAAAGTGTCAACAGAACGTATCCACCACCTTGAACCATGTTGGATTCAATTTGGCTTTTTTCACATTGATAAACATGGAAGACTTTTTAAGGTCAGGTGAAAACAGATCTCTACAAAGTGAATAATTACATATACAAGGGGGCCCCAAAAATAACAAGAATTTTTTTATGGACACTGGAGGGGCGTTAGTTGAAACGTTTGCTGCTAGATGCATGCACTAGACTGCCCTCTGCATCATTTGGCCAAGCGGCACCTTTGAAGTGCTCAAGCAATCGTGTGATGCAGTGTGGAGAAAACAACCCGAATTGTGGTGATGAGGCGAGTGGCTTCTGCATCACGACAAAGCTCCCACCCACATAGCATTGAGTGTGTGGTAGTTTCTCACGAAAAATGGGATGACAACCGTTACCCACACCCCCCACCACAACACCCCAACTCCCTAGACCTTGCACCCTTAGATATTTTCTTATTTCCAAGAATGAAGAGGGACCATAAAGGAAAGCATTTTCAGGATGTAATGGAGGTCAAGAAGCAAACGACAGAGGCACTGAAGGCTATAACTTTGCGAGAGTTTCAACTCTCCCTGAGTGTTGTGTCTCAGGGAGAGTATTTTGAGGGTGATTAAATTTTTGAAATATTCGGAGAAATACTGTATATGACTTTAAAAAAAATCTTGTTATTTTTGCCCCCTAATAAAATTTAATATTCACCCCCTTTAACACTAGAATTACCAGAGCCTACGAAAAAACTCGTAGATCCAGCCCACCTTAAATCGCTTCTTAAATCCGTTCACACCTCTCCGCCAGCGTCTTTTGTCCTCTAAATGTGCTGATAAAGACAAGCTGCCAGCAGACCTATTCCATCCCCCCACCGAGTTAGAACGTGCACGAACTTCTCCAAGCTCATGCCTTGATTGATTATCTGGGAGTGAAGTGGAGTTTTACGGTAGAGTGGAAATAATACATCATTATTTGGAACACACGCATTTCATGTGTGTTCCGTTTCTACAGTAATCTATGTAAACACATTGTTAAAACAGAAACTTTTTCATATTGCAGTAATAAATGTTACAAAATGAAGGCATAAACTATAGAATGTGTAAAGCCTGAGTTCCAAAGATCAAATAAACACTTTCACAAAATGTTCAAGGATGATACAACAGTTTCCGTGGTGTAGCGTGCGAAGATTTGCTTCTCAGAGCACAGTAGCTTTGCTGTGCCTCACAGACCTGAGTTCAATTCCCTGCTGGAGATAAAATGATACTTTTTTTTTCTTTTTAACCTCAAAATTTAACATTTATAAAATGTATAAATTGGTATGCATGAGATCGTTATATTTTCATGTGGGATGCTCCTTTTAAAATATTTTTTTAACAATGTGTTTACACAGATTATTGTAGAAACGGTACACACATGAAATGCGTGTGTTCCAAATAACGATCTATTATTTCCACTCTAAAACTCCACCTCACTCCTAGATAATCAATCAAGGCATGAGCTGGGAGAAGTTCGTGCACGATCTAAGTTGGTGGGGGGATGGAATAGCTGGCTGCTGGCAGCTTGTGTTTATCAGCACATTTAGAGGACAAAAGACGCTGGCGGAGAGGTGTGAACGGATTTAAGAAGCGATTTAAGTTGGGCCGGATGTACAAGTTTTTTCATAGGCTCTGGTAATTCTAGTGTTAATATGAAACACTGAAATCATCACTGGTGCAGCCTTTTGGTGTTAAAAGTCCTATAATTAGTTAAATGGAAATCACCTATCTGTGGTTAAGGGGTCTCGATTAATCATATCATAAATGCACCTGTATGTACACTACAAAAAATGCATATGCAAAAACAAGACAAAAAAACTTTAAGTGGTCGTTGTTTTATTTGTATTTAGCAAAAAAATATCTGCCAAAAAGATAAACAAAATTTACTTGTCAAGACTTCTTAATGTAAGATGAATAATCATAAATACAAATATTTGGATTATTCAATAATTCTTACAATAAGGAAAACTAGATTTAATTTCGTGATTTAAATACTTTTCACTTGGTTTAGATTTCATTTTTTTCAGTGTAGAAGGTCCAACTTATGCTGTGTACGTATTGTGGCCCCACCTAAAAAATGAAGACAAAAGAACACTTCAAACAACTCCTTAAAAAGGTGATTGAAAAACAGAAGTCAGAGAATGGAGACAAAAAAATATCCAAGTCACTGAAAATCCTTGGAGCCCAATAAACCACTCATTAAGAAATGGAAAATATGGCAGAGCTGTAAATATGCCCAGAGCGGGCTGTCCGCAAAAACTGAGTGATCATGTAAGAAGAAGACTAGTGCAGGAAGCCATCAAAAGACCTACAATAACTCAGAGGGAATTAAAAGCTACAGTGGCTAGAGAAACTTTGCATACACCAAGTGTTCCCTTGATGCTTCACAGCCTTATAGGAAAGTGACATAGTAAAAGCTAGGGTTAAAAAAAAACGATATTTCAGCTAGAGTTTGCCAGAATGTACGTGGGAGACTCTGACGTCATCTGGAAGTAGATTCTATGGTCTGATAAGACCAAAATTGCCCGTTTTAGGCCATCAGACTTAATGCCATGTTTGACATCAGCCTCAAAACTGCATATTGTCAAAATCACACCACCCTTAGCATAAAGCACAGTGGTGGCAGGATCAAGCTGTAGGGAAGCTTCTCTGTGAGATTATAGGATAAAATTTACGCAGCAAAATACAAAGAAATCCTGGAGGAAAACCTGATGCAGTCTGCAAGAAACTTTAAATGTGCAATGACCCTAATTATAAAGCCAAAGCACACAGGAATGACTTAAGTCAATAATATTAATGTCCTGGAGTGGCTGAGTCAGAGTCCAGGGGCCTCATGTATAAACAGTGCGTACGCACAAGAATGTTGCGTAAGAAAGTTTCCATGTTCAAATCGCAATATATAAAACCTAAACTTAGCGGAAAGCCATGCACATTTCCACAGTAGCTCATACCCTGTCGTACGCAAGTTCTCCGCTCGGCACCCAGCGTCAAAGCAGTGCTACTGTTCCTGTGTGGTTACCCTTTCTTTTTCAGATCCACATTCCTGACACGGCTTTATAAATACACTGAAATTAACCGCATATTGTTTATTAGTTTAATGCATCTGATTGTAATTAACCTGTAACAATATAATGGTCCACAGAATGGTCAAACTATTCCAAATACCATAACTGCTTTAGTGTTGTTACTCTCACTGCACCTACTTCTTTTTCTTTCAGCGGCTCCTGTTAGGGGTTGCCACAGCAGATCATCTTTTTCCATATTACTTTCACTGCACCACTCGGAGTATTTATATCACTGTATCTGAGTGTGAATCACAGCTGTACAGCAGCTGATCAGAAAGCGAATTATCGGTATACAGCATCAAGCACACGCTACTTCAGCCATGCTGTCTATTGACTGCTCTCATACGGCAAACACTTGAGAGCCTTTCCTGTACTGACCTCGCAGTTCAGAAACAGTTTCATCCCAAGAACTCTAAACATACTCAATCAGTCCATCAAGTGCTCCTTGTAGAACTGTTTGTTCTTATAAGTACAATTACCTCACTGTAAACTTGCGATACAGTTATAATATTGCACAACCTGAGCCACTTTATAAAGCGCGTATTTCTATATGATGACGATATCATTTTTAAGATGAAATGCAGCAAAATATGTTGATTACTGTATATTATACAGATAAAACTTTAACTTCATTTAAATAATCTATATTGTTAATAATTAAACATGTGAGGACATGGTGCCGCAGCTCTAGCTAGTTCACGGATTGTTCCTGCCTCGCACTGTATTCTTGCTGGTACTGACGCGACACTGGAAGGATAGACAGATAGAATAATTAAACACGTACTAAGAAGATATTTCAATGTTCCTTAAAATTTTGAAGAATTAACGTTTTAAGCTTACAGATGGCTTAACGTCTATTACAGAGCTGATTGTGTGGTGATTGGGTATTTGGAGAAAGAAAAGTAAGGACAGGAATTGGAGGTTAGTACGTTTGAAAGAGACAGTACTGCTACAATAAAGTATTCCATTGAAGGTCACGCATGGCGCAGCAAGCATCTTGCATGAGACATGAACAATCACTGTGCCACCGTGTTCTCATGTTTAATGACATGCTTTAACTCCTATCATCGTGAAAATGATATCATGTATACATCTCAGTATTTTAATTATTCAGAGAGCTGTAATATTACGAATGTAATGGATTCTGTGTCCTGTCGGAGGCAGAGAAATCCCAGAAGCGCATAGTGATTCACACACATAGAGCACATAGAATATCAAATACAAAACAAAGCATTTAACATGCTACTTTAGTTACGATGTGATTTGAGAAACTAGTAAATTAAATAATTTTAAGATGAAGTTTATGATGTTCTACTTTAATGACAAAATAAACTACGTGATTAAAGTGGAAATTTAGAGATTAAAGTTGATATTTCCCCACTGTGTGCCTTTTTTTTTCTCTGTACCCTAATAAGCTTTCATATGACACTCAGACAGTGGGCTATGACTCGCCTTTTCACGGCGACTTTGATATGTGACAACTTCTTTTTTATTTCGGGCACTGTGCGACTTTGTGAATGTGACCTTTCAAGTTTTTCCGACACACTATGTCACTCGATCAGCTTCCTTTTGTTGTTTATACCACTGTTTAAACCAACAAATAGTAAGTTTTTCCTTACCACCACTATTTATTCGCTGAAATTCTTCAATTTTCCCTCTTGCTTTTGCCATTGCCTTTTCACAGAAGGCTGAGCTTAAGGGCGTAATTCTGGGAGGAGTTGGGGCAGGATAGAAGGTGCATGCACATGCGTTACTTTTCACGCTGACCCGGGAGCTGAAGATCGTGGAAGTTGGCATTCGCATAGATTTATGCACCTGGATTTTTTTGTGCATAAGCACATTTCCGCTTTTGTGCTTACGTCATGTTATAGTGCGAATTTTATGTACGCCGTTATGCATGAGGCCCCAGATCTCAATCCAAATGAGAATTTGTGGCTAGACTTGATAAAGGCTGTTCACTCATGATCCCTAAGAAACCTGACAGAGCTTGAGCAGTTTTGCAAAGGAGAATGGGGAAGATTGCTGTGTTCAAGATGTGCAAAGCTGACAGAGACCTAAGCACACAGACACAAGGCTGTCATGGCTCCCATAAGTGCATCTACTAAATACTGTAATCAATTATTTAGTGTTTTATATTTGTAATTAACTTGGACCACTTTGGATAGATTTGTTTTCACTTTGATATTAAAGTGACTTTTTAAGAGTCAGTGTCAAAAAAGCCTAATGAAATTCACTGTGATTCAATTTTGAATAACAAAATATGAAAACATCCAAGATTATTTACCTCGTACAGCAGTAAATCAAATAGTAAAGTCAATTTGGAAATTATGTGGTAACATCAGTAGAGAGATGCTAACACAAAACACATTCGCAATGGCTTATGGATAGTTTGAACATGCACTGGGCAGCATTCTGCCTTTATTCTAACTGAAGCAAAGGTCAAATGAACATGGGTGTTCCACTGCAGGATTGCATCATTGTTGAAAATCACACCTTGTTGAGATTTCTTTGGGCAGAGGGACTAAAACTTGCTGAAATTCATCAAAGGATATTAGCTTGTGCAGATCAGTAAGTTGTTCGGGTACCTATCTTGTGCAAAGTCATCATGTACTATGACATAAGCGGATTTATTGCAGACATCCAAATGTGCAGCAACAGTGGACAACATAATTTGTCGGTCGTCTGTGATGAATTATTGCCATACCAATGTGGGCTTGTGTGTGCAGTATTGATGGTTGACCAGATCGTGCTTTGTAGGTTACACTTGTTCTTCTCACTTTAAACCTTTCTACCCAGACATAAACATTTTGTTGAGTCGTACTGTTTTCACTTCCATACTGAGTTAACAGTGAATTTCAGCAGGTTTCACTTGCTTTGCACAAAGAAATCTCACTATGGTGTGTTGTCCAACAATAGTGCAAACCCGTAGCTAAGCATCTATGGTCATTTGGCTTCTTTTTTCAGGTTGTATCAAATTGCTTAGACCTCAGCGTTAATATTTGTAGGGCAGCATTTATTGAAATGTATTTTGTAATGTAGTAATAAAATGCACTGCATTTGTCATTATGACAGATGGTGCATCACAATTATTTGTAGTAATAAAATGCATTACTACAAATGTTTGTGATGCACCATCTGTTGGAATGAGAAATGCAATGCTTGGGTCTCTGTTATATGCCATTTTTCTTGAGACTTTAGTTGTGATGCACTATCTCTTAGATGACAAATGCAATGAATTTAATAATTACAAATGTTTGTGATGTGCCAGACATGGAATGACAGAGATGAAGCACCAGATGAATGGACACACAGACACTTATCCTTTTATTAAGGTGGATTATGAATGACACTTGTTTTCAAAAGAGAACAAGAATGCGTATTGAAAAGTAAGTCTCCAATACCTCTTGTATGTTTCTGCAGTACATTTCAGCTTTAATTAATTTAGAATTTTGTAATCTTTTTTTAAATTTTTTTAGTGAAGCAGGGTTTAGCTGAATTAAATTGCTCCTTCATAGGAGTAACAACTTAATTTTTTAAAATAAATCAGATTTAGCTGCACATTACTTTCAATGTTGCTACCCATACCTTATGCAGTATTTGAAAAATTAACTCTGTTGAAAAGATAAATAAACCATCATCACATTCTAAGTGATATCAATTACACCGTCCCAAAGGTGTTGGCCATCTTTGCTTTCACCTCCGTAAAAGACAGTGATCAACACCTGGGAAGTAAACTGGGCAATAATAACATCATTTAATTGCAAGATATGTACTTACTGAGTTCATAAGAATTACTTATAAATGCTTTGAAATCACTTCATTCTTTAGTAAGACTTCAGTTTAGGTACTGCAGAAATGCATCTGTCACTCATTTCCTCTTATGTAACAAGACCTTAACAAAGGCTTCTTTTGGTGTTCATAACACTTACAGAACATCAGTAAATGGGTGATTCATCTCTGTGCTGTGTGGCATATTTCCATGATGGTAAAGTTACTTGTTAATATGAAGGATTCTCAGGTCTTATATTAAATTTGCAATAATAAGAGAAATGTGTCTCAGTTAAGCCACCTCCAAAGTGAAGTTTTGTTAGTTGGTCACATTGCAGAGATGAATAAACACTTTACTGATGCTTTGCATATGTGTTATGAGGACCCAGAGAAGTGTATGTTAAGGTCTTTTTACATAATATTAAATGAGTAATAAAAGCATTTTTGAAGTACCTAAACTAAAGTGGGGCAGCACGGTGGCGCAGTGGGTAGCGCTGTTGCCTCGCAGTAAGGAGACCTTGATTCGCTTCCCAGGTCATCCCTGCGTGGAGTTTGCATGTTCTCCCCGTGTCTGCGTGGGTTTCTTCAAGGTACTCCGGTTTCCTCCCACAATCCAAAGACATGCAGGTTAGGTGCATTGGAGATCCTAAATTGTCCCTAGTGTGTGCTTGGTGTGTGGGTGTGTATGTGCCCTGCGGTGGGCTGGTGCCCTGCCCAGGATTTGTTCCTGCCTTGTGCCTTGAGTTGCCTGGGATCGGCTCCAGCAGACCTCTGTGACCCTGTGTTCAGATATAGCAGGTTGGACAATGACTGACTGACTAAACTAAAGCGTTACCCATATTTTTTTTTTTTGTCTGGTGCTTCCTGACTCATTTGAATGAGAAAAGTCCCACATATAATATACCGTTTAACACATCTTAATGTCTAGTTATGCAATACACCAAGCGTTTTGGGGTTCCACTGCATTTTGACCCTCTGCCAAAACACCTACATTTTTAGGCCATTTTGGACCGTATTCTGTACCGGAAGTACACCATTATCTGCAGTGGGTTGGCACCCTGCCCAGGATTGGTTCCTGCCTTGTGCCCTGTGTTGGCTGGGATTGGCTCCAGCAGACCCCCGTGACCCTGTGTTCGGATTCAGCGGGTTGGAAAATGGATGGATGGATGGAAGTACACCATTATGATAAAGAGGAACCCAATAGATGTCTTCAGCAAAAATGATAAAAAGGATTAGAAGTTGTGTAATGCACATTAACTGACCCTCCAGGGTTCACCTCCAATTGGGATACAAGGGGTTAGTTAGTCCATTTCACAAAGCTTTTTAAAAAAATGGGGATCAGTGTAGGCATGTGCTGTGATCGTAATTATGATAATGTTTTCAATATTTGATTCTTTACTGGTTGTCCTATCCCTCTAAGAGAAAATCTCAAAAGGTTAAAAATGACAAATTTCAAACAAAAGTATATGGAGTGTCTTTTTAGATTAGTTCAAAGTGTGTGATTGTGAACGTTATGTTATTTTTGATGCTTTACTGGGGATCTGGCCCTCTATAGACCTCTATCAGAGGATGAAAAATGACAAATTTCTATTAGAATCAAAAATATTTAGACTTTAAATATCATGAAGTAAGTCAAGCCAAGCAAAATGACACCTTTTATTGGCTAACTAAAAAGATTACAATATGCAAGCTTTCGAGGCAACTCAGGCCCCATCTTCAGGCAAGATGTAATACAGAAACTGGAGTTTCCTATGTTTATATACACACTCTAGGACAAGAAACAACATTGGTAAATATTTAAATGAGAAATTTTAAATGTAAAAAATTAATAGATTCATTCAGGCTAGGGTTAATTTAACAAGAGAGAAAAGAACAATGTATTGTCAAGATCTCTGGATAAGATAACTGTCCAACAAAGTCTTTTGAAGTTTGTAATGAGTTTTTTCAAAACAATGTGGGTCTGTAGACAGGTTGTCTGTCATTCTGAGAGATGTAAACAATCCTCATATCTGGCCATAAAACTCTTGTCTTTATTCAATCCATGTTGTAAAGTATTAAATTTTAGTATGAGTTTAACTTCCCATTCTTTTCTCTCTTGCTGTGTTTTGAAGTTGCCCATAAGCACTGTGACTTTAAAGTCCTAAATTAACCCTAGCCTGAATGAATCTATTAATTTTTTACATTTAAAATTTCTCATTTAAATATTTACCAATGTTGTTTCTTGTCCTAGAGTGTGTATATAAACATAGGAAACTCCAGTTTCTGTATTACATCTTGCCTGAAGAAGGGGCCTGAGTTGCCTCGAAAGCTTGCATATTGTAATCTTTTTAGTTAGCCAATAAAAGGTGTCATTTTGTTTGGCTTTTCTCTACATTCATAATGGCTAACACGGTACAACACCCTAGTACTAATGAAGTAAGTCATTACATTTCTTTTGGAATGTACAGCGGCCTATGCTGATTCAGTCTTTTTACGACATTATTTCCAAGAATATTCTACTTGCTTTACTTAGGTATATCCAGTATATATGTAATGGAGACACAACTATTTACAAAAAGAAAACAATAGCTTTTCTGCAACTAAATCCAGATTCATGAGATTAAGGTTTGTTTGCTTTCTACTATAACTACATTCAGGGCTTATGGCTGTGTCAAGCTGGACTTAGAGCCAACCAGCATTCATTGACAGTCCATTGTAGCCTTGAAGGTATTAAAAGAGCAAGGAAGATTTGTGTAAATTTAACACACTTCTTAACTCTCATTGTCTGTCATGCAATGAATACAACATGACTGTCAAGTGCAAATTATTCAGTACGTCGAATGGAAACAAACACTCATCAAGTGGCATAAGGCTGCAGCTGTTTGTTTTATGTGTGGTTCTTATATGCATTGAACATACCGTTGATTTTTATTTGGAAGGCACTCATTGAACATCAACAAACTACTGCGGTTGATTTATTAAAAAAAAAACATAAATTAATCATTAGAAAAACATAATGACATAAAGGAAAACACAGACTGCACTGATAAACTGTGTATAAAGTATGCCGTGCAAATTGAAGAATATGTTTTTTGTTATGTATTCTAAACCCATAAAACAAATTACCCATCAGTGTGATTATAATATAATGTAAAGTGAAGATACAGTTGATGGAGCACAAATACAAGATGTTTCATGCTAAGCTAAAATGATTACATATCCCTTTTTACAGCTAACTTCACTTTCAAGAAAGAAAGAATGAAAGAAAACATTTGTGTTCCAGTTAAAACCACTTTCTGTTTTAGGTCAAACTACTATATAATATATATACACTATATAGTGAATAAAATAAATGTTAAATACATTGCTTTCTAGGTTTTACAATTATTTAAAAATTGTGATTATCATTAAATAGAAATATAATGAAAAATGAGATACAATTAAAGCATTTGCTAGAGGGTGCCTTGTGGTACAAACATTTCCAGCTCATGTGCTTTATTGTTATGCAGTTGTTAAAATGAAAAATCAGCTAACTATTGTAATGGATAATAAAGTACAACTATTTTGCTGACTCACTGATTAGATTGATTATTGAACTTTTCCTTTAAATAAAAGAGGCTTTTAGGTGCTCAACATGTTTATTTCAAGAAAGCAATTACACAAGCCATCTAGTTATTATGGATACTCTGCCAAAAGCCAGAGCTGTTGTGGTGCCATTATACTAAATATATTGACAAGGAACCCTAAGAAAATATTAACTATACTAATACTTGAAAAACTGCTGCTGTAGCTTACAAAGTAGTAAAAAGGTAGTAAACTGAATTCTTTCAGAAGTGCAGTCCTTATAACATGCAAAATGATTCTCCAGAAAATGAGAATATTGTATTGTATAAGACACTTTTTAAAAGTTGTAAATGTATTATTTTCACCTACATGACTCAATAGTTTGTTGGAGATTCACAAGACTTTTTCTAAAGAAGTGATTCTTGGTTTCTGTCATGAGAACTTGGTGGTGAGGAATGGAGGTCACTGAAAAGTGATTTCATTTTAAGGCAACGGTGTTACAGGTGTTAACAAAAAGAAACATGATAATGTTTAATGTGTACTAAAAACATAGCACAATTAAAATTTTAAAGTTTCATTACAGGATTTTTTTCTAGCCAAAAAATACAGTACAATACAGACACATTTCTTTCTTTGGTAAGTGCCAAGATATGTGTCTGATTGTTTGAACTTCATACAAGAAATGGTGTCAGATTCTCCAAGTACAAGCTTGATTATCATTCCTGGTATTACCAACAAGCTACTGAAGAAACTTAACTGACAAAACAAACTAGAAGATTTAATGCTTTGGCATAACACCCGAGAACATATTTAATTTATTTAAAATGAATGAAGATGGTCATGTTGGCCCTGACCCTAAGAGAGTGGCAGTGTGAATGTGCAGGCAGTGAATGAGGCAGAAAAAGACTTTGGAGCCACCTGGAAGGAGCAATGTAAAATCAGAGCTATGGCAGTGGTGCTGGACGGTGGGCAAGGAAGGAGACAGACATAAGTAAACCACATGCGAGGGAGAGAGGGAGAGAGGGAGAAACATAGTGCTTCACAGTATATTAGGCTACCAAAAACCAATTGCTGTTAAGTAGACTGTACCCCAGTTCAAGGAAGTCTAGCTATACCATTTCCAGATTCATCATTATGAACATAATGTCATGGCAGCTCCTAATTTGTGTTATAATAGTAAAAAAAAAGTATTGTATCTCATCTCAGACCTTGCTTTGCAGAATGCAAATCTAAGATTAAGAATGCTGCAAGAACTAAAGTGGATATACAGTTACTCCAAATACCTTCATAGTGCGCATAAGGCTTAAACAGCAAGAAACCTAGTGTTTAATGTACTATTTTAATTAAACAATTACTCTGGAATGAAGCATAGCATTGTATAGCATTTTCAAACCCGCTTAATTGACGTTAAGATCGCTGTGGTTCTGTGGAATGTGTACATGGTAAATTATACTCTCGCAGCTGCCAAACATATAAGTATACATTTCTTCTGGGAATATATATTCTGCTTATGAGAAACCTCTAAGCTTGTCAAATGATTTTATATTTATTGCTTTTGTGATTATATAAGATATTATATAATCAGTGACTAGCTGTGAATTTCCTGATGCACACTGATGTTTTAAGTTAGTATAATGTGTATTCTTTCATTTATTTCAAGCAGCACAGTACAGTATATTTTTGGACATATTTTAGTGTAACATTGCCAGTGTGCCTGTTACACAGCGTGCAGGTGGGTCAGGAAAAGAGCAGAGTTTTATGAGTGTGCTGTATATTGACAATTTGGGGTATCAGTATGAATTCTGTCAAGCAATAAATGGTTTTGGATAATAGATGGCTGCCACACTTAATGTAATGTACTGTCATTTTGTTCACTGCTCATGAGAAAGGTAAATCTCAAAGCTTTCTAGTAAATCTGGTACAAAGTATGTTGTAGCAGACAAAGGCAATGTACTCTATACCAGCGGGATACCAGTTCAGTACCTGACTCTGCTTCAGTGTATACCCCTGAGCAAATTACTGTACCTAACGTTCTGTACTTCTGATAAAAAACACATCTGTAAACAGTTGCAACATTTCTTGATCTCGTAAATTGCCTTAATAATAATAATAATAATAATCATATCAAAGGGTATATTAATTATCAGATATAATTGGTGCCTCTTTCCATGATGGTTTCGTCATTTTCTGCAAATTACTTTTGCCTGATTGTGTGCAGTAGGCTACCAGATATCTTTAGTGCTACTTTTATTACATTTAAATTGGCAAAAATATCAAGGCAGTAGGAGAGGGCTTGGGGCATATGTTAGCATCTTCAATCAGCAGTTAAATTCAGCCCCACACGGGTACTTAAAGAAAACAAAACTTGGGACCGATGGTCCATTAGAGACTGTTAATGTAATTGCTTGCTTCTTGAAGGCAGTGTCCTCATCAAGAGCTGGTGCTGTAACAATGATGAACTTCTGATCATGTCTCCTCTTATATAGGTCCTGTGGCTGAAGAAGCTGGGCTAGTATCGTGGGACTGGAAGAGCATCATTGTTCATCCTGAAAATCCTCTTTTGGTATGAGGAAAACAAAACAGATTTAGTTAGGAATGATGAAACAGCCATATCCTACCCTAGACCTTCCATTTTTGAGCTAGGTAGATGCTCCAGTGAGTTACATGTATGACAGCGCATTTTTAAATTATAGTTACAGACCTAGTTATGCTTTTAAGATCTATGGGGATTGCCATGTAAAACAATGAACACTACCTGAACACAAGCCGCTGCTTAGTCTAACACTGTTTCCCCTCCTAAATGTAGTTTTGCTGGGATCTCTGATCACTCCACTCTCAACTCCACTCAAGAACAAACCACAGCTCCTGCGTGATGGGGCTGCTATTTATCCCCTCTTTGAACGCCTCCACCTGTCTTCTTAAATGTTCTTGAGGCTCATGGAATGCAGAGGCGCCCTGTTCCTGCTGATCGAGTCACAGTCACTTAAGCTCACAGCCTTCCTATCTAAAGAGCAAACTGTTGGCCATGATATAACAATATTTTAAGAGGAATTTAAGATATATTGAAAAAGCAGGACCAGTTCTGGAGAGGTTATACCTGAGTGGGGTTCAGGATAGGAGACTGGACCATTGATCCATTCAAAAGAGAGAATGGGCACGTGGGAGAATTTGATACCCCATTGATATAGGAGTTGTAATTAGAAGACTGAATGCAGCAGTGCAAACTTCGTGGCGTGCAAGCTTATGGATGGGGTTGGAGAGTTGCCCAAAGGGAACTAGATGCAGACATCCTATGAGGATATTAAAAAACATTGCCAGGGCAAGTAAGAGGATCATCTTCTGCTGGTGTTGTGAGTTAATTGACTGAAACATAGCAGTCTTCTGCACACTCCGTGATAGAGGAAGAAGGTAATGCGATGTCTGAGGTTATGTTTTCCAGCTGATCATTGAGGTGGAGGCTAAAATTTGGAAAGGACAGACACTGCAGAAGCTATTAGGGAATTGATTGTTTTTTGATAATATTCTGCTGACAGTCCGAAAAACGATAAAGAAGGCAAGGCAGTGTCTGGTAATTGAATCCCTCTGATTGTTCTCAGAAGAAAAGGCAGTACTGTGAGCTAGAGGTGTAATTTAGTCAGTATCCTATTGTGGAGCTCAGTGAAGTTTCATTGCACCAAGAAATCTTGGGGATGGAAGACAGTGCAAGAACTCAAGGGTTTTTAAGTTTATATTTATTAATTTATAATTCCACTTTACTCTTTGGATTGTGTCAGTGCACAAGGACTGGTTTTATTACTAATTTATTGCGTGGCATAAGAGTAGGAATCAGCACACAGATAATAAACAACTTTTGGTTTTTTTTTAAAAATTTTCTTTAGAAGCAGTTTTATCTGTCTCTCTACCGACTCATCCTTGCAGTTATGACTACAGATGCCCATAGTCCGAGTTATGTGCAATGTGCCATTGTACGGGGAATCACATAAACTAAACTACAACAATAATATTGTACTTCATAATAATTAGATGGTGTTCATTTAATTACATTTTTTTATACTCCAAAACCAGAACATTACAGTG
Source organism: Erpetoichthys calabaricus (assembly GCF_900747795.2). Taxonomy (NCBI): domain Eukaryota; kingdom Metazoa; phylum Chordata; class Cladistia; order Polypteriformes; family Polypteridae; genus Erpetoichthys; species Erpetoichthys calabaricus. The sequence goes on along the minus strand of NC_041399.2, from coordinate 168,989,081 downwards.
GCATTCAACAGATCAAATATATTATATTAACATACCAGATACAACCATTTACTTCAAATTAATTACATTGAAAGCAAAGGAATAATTAAACCTATGTGCAAGGTACCATTGTATGTGGCATCTCATGAACCAAACTAAAAAAGTCATTGTATTTCATAATTAGTTTATTTAATAATGCATTGTTTTCACAATTTATTGATTATATATATATATATATCAACATATTTTTATGTCATAATTTATTTAATACTTGTCACGTTTTAATTTTATTTTTAATAATTAATAGGCTATCATCAAAATATTAAAGCTAGGAATTTTTTTTTAATGAAGGAAATCAACCCCTAATATACTGCAACAAATACCCATATGCTGAAAACTCAAAAAAATGTAAAATTCTGTTTTTTGGTCACAGTGGAACATTCACTTCTAATACCACATAAGTGATGCATGTCCATCAATTTCTTTTCTGAACCAAACTTTTCCATTAGAAGCTGTAATGGCGGTGTTGTGCAGAAAAGGTGGGTACTGAGAGAGAGAAAGAGAGCTCAGGTGTCATCACCAGGATGCCCTCCACTCACAGTGTTCAGAAGTAGGACCTGCGCAGCTGAGACAGGGAGTTCTCCTATTAGCTCATGCTGTAAGGACACCACATCTGAGCCAGACATTTTGGGTTTGCAGCTGAACACAAGCAGGCTACCACAGTGCAAATCTGTGAACTGAAATGATTTTGTGATGTAAGTCCCCAGCAATACAAAAGCCAAAGCTATTCTAGAAGCATTAGGCAAAAAGCAATCAATGCTTGACAGCATACTGATACATCACAGACACACAGTCAGTTAAGAGCGACTAAAATAAATTGTTGGGATATGAGCAAAATAACATAAGAAAATTCACAGACAAAATTCTAAAGGTGACCAACTGGGAACAGAATCTAGGTCTATGGAGCTGAGGCAGCCATGCTAAAAACAGTGTCATCATTCAGTTAACTCTTTCAGGGCTGATGTCGACTTTTGTCAAAAGGAGGAGTTGATGATGGTAATCGACTGTAAACTATGACAAAACCAACTTGTTATGTTTTAGTTGGACTCTTGTTGCTAGAAGAAAAGTTAGATTCATTAGTTTGACCGAGATTTCCTGCACTCGTGTGAGTAGCAAGGCGCAAACAATGGCAAAAATGGCACTGACATCTGGCGACAGATCAAAACACAAACAAAAACACTCTGTGGATGACATTTTGCCTATTATCTCTGAACTGGACTATGACTTGTCGGACTCTGATTTTGATACAAGTGATTGAAAACGAATGTGAGGTTCCAGCTTCAGCTGATTGGTCCCCAGCTAATTGTTGTACTAACAATGTTTGCCAGGGAGGACTGCCACGTAACAATGAGAAGAGGTAGAAACCAGATTGCAACGCACTGCGACTTTGTTCCAGCCACGCAAAGACAGCCTAGCAGCAAGCCTGCCGCGTAATCTTGGGAAACTGGCAGCCACAGCATGCAGCAATAGTTATGTTGATTTCTGTGTGAAACCATTGCTTTTCAGAAACTATGTTTTTTGGAAAAATTATTCAGCCCTCAAAGAGTTAATATTAAAATCTCCATATGTCTAGTTTTACAACCTTCTAGGCAGGAAGCCAGAGAATTATCACAGCACCATGGCTCAATGTATGAACCTGTCCTGAATAAGAAGTGAGTCCAATGCAGGATGTACACAGAAGCACTGAAACACTCACATCTGTTCTATGGCTGGCTATATTTCTTACCACAGGACTCTGCAGCGTGGGAAGAAGCCCTTGTGAAGTCATGGATATAATGCAGACTCCTCACAGAATGATCCTTGGGGCAGCAGATCTGCTGTATTGTGCACTTTTGTTTGACCGCTTAACAAAAAAAATTAGTGCTGATCTCAAGAAACTATGTAGCTGTGTAGTTCCAGTTTCCACTTTCATCCTCTGAGTATCACTGGAAAGTTGGAGGCTATCTTGGCAGCAACAGGCCTGAGGCAGAAACTAAAGTAGTTGTTGTCAGTCTTTTGGCTTTTAAAGCTAAATTATTCCAGAATTTCAAAATTAATGATAATGCACCTGATAACTATAAAGCACCAAACAATAAAATAAAAATGAGGGGTCAAACACCCAGCAGTAAGAATAAACTAGCCCCAGATTCCTGTTCTTCAAACGGACACCTAAAAATCAAACAGTATCATGGAGAAATTAATAAAAAACAGTATACAGTTTTTCAACTATTTGAATGTTCCCATGTCAGATTAGTTTTATAAGAAATGATAGATGCAACCATGGTCAATTGGCATTCAGTGATTTTTTTTTTTGTACCCTTTAAATCAAAATTAATTTTTCTTGTACACATTAAGGATAAATGCAAAAATGAAGATTCTTACAAGTTGACTGGTGTTTGTGCATAGTTTAGACTCGCTATTTGATAGTTGCTTAAATGAAAATGGATGAATGACTGAAAAATAATGTATAAAATATGCATGTTTTTGCAAACCCACTTTGTAGCATCATTTAAAATCTGCTTTTTTCATTTAAAACAAGACTACTTAAATATAAAATCTGAATAATGTCAAGCTGGCAATGAATCATCCCTTTTAATTCAATTTAGTACAGTCTGAAATATCTAATCCCATTCTTTGTCTCTAATCACAATTGTAACTCATCTAATTTGTACACATTATTGAATTAAAGTTACTGTATAAATTAAATAATTTCTAAGCTGATCTACACTGCACATTAATGTACATGCAAAATCAGTAATTTGTTCAGTTTATAATATACTATATAGTGTTTCTAGAAAGAGATTTGCAATACAGACAAAAATAATAGTAGACCTTGGTAAACACTTTCAAGTAATGACACATTGCTGGCATACTAAAGCAGAATAATTAAAGAAGGCAAATAATAGCAAGAAAAAAAATGTAACATTTTTGCAGTCGTTCTCACAACAACATAAAATTCATAAGACTGCTGAAATGCGTTCTGACAAACAGCACAGTAGGCGAGAGTGAAATAACCCCGATTTAGCAGCTCGCTGTACAGTCATAAGAAAGTATTCTGAAACATTCCGTTCCCAGTAGAACCTGCTTTTTGTTCACACAAATTCAGGTTTCATGTTTTTGTTTTGGGAGAATGTTCCTTGTTTCTGCTTTAATAGGAAATCCTATATTTCCATTGTTAAATTGTATTCTAGCCTTGCACACATAATATGACAACAGCTGTTTATTATATAATTTCTGCACTGTCTGACCATAGACACTACAGATTTCATAACTGTAAAGCATTTAGATCTGTAATTGAAGCACTGCAAAAAATATGAACTATGTTATGTTTCCTTTTCTGTAGTCTATAGTAACAAGAAAAAAATGGTAGCCTGCCAAATAAGCCAAATAGGCATATCTATGATGACTATGACCTTATCTGAAATTTGCATAATTTGTTTATAGGTTATATTTTATTATAAATTGTTCATTTTAATCAGCAAAATGTCAAAGAAACTAAAATAAAACTGCCTACAGTGATTCTTCACCAAATACTAAAATGATTGTATCCTGTAGTCTAATAAGAGTTTTTATAGGTGCTGGTATAAAAAAATGGAGTGCTTCTGCCTAATCTATCTATCTATCTAAATTCAGCAAACTGGGTTTGAGTCTTACACTTGTGTCACTGTCTCTGTGGAGTTTGAACATCGTCAAGACATCTGTGTGGGTTTCCCTCCAGGTAATCCAGTTTTTATCCCAATTTCCTAAACACAAGCAGGTGACGTGAAATGCCATTTCTAAACTGGCTCTGTGTCAGTGGGAGTGTGGATGTGTGCTGGAGTGGGCCCCTGTGATGGACCATGCACCCCGATCAAAGATATTTTCTATCTTACACCTAGTAATGCTGGGATGGAACGACTATGACTGGTGGAAGCAGGTTTGGGAATTTTACGTTTTGTTAGTAATTGTATAACAACTTGTTTTGAATAATAAATACAAAGTCTCTTTGAATTTACGTCCTGTTTTTAATCTGCTTTGGATTGGATGTGTTGTATCCACCTGATATTGTTGTTTTCCTGAGGAGTGAATAATTTTTGAAAGCCACTGATCCAGGACATTACAATCCTGTAATATAGTGCATGTGTGATATGCAGCATATTTTACAATAATAATTATTATTATCATTCATGTAACCATGTCCCCTATTCAGATCAGGATGAGCGGAACCTGTTTAAATCCCATGTTTTATCTGTCTTGAATTTGATGACTGTGTTTGACGTGTACACCCAAAAATTCTCTGAATCAGTCAAAGGCACAGAATTAGGTTATAATTAGCGAGTATGCTGCCAGTTATCAAGTGCCCACAAGTCTGGTTAAGCAGTTTATTGACTCCATACTGAGTTGATCGAGTGTGTATTCCTGGTGTTTATTCTACAGTCCTGCAGGTGACTTTGCCAATTTTTCTTTCTCTAAGCCACCATGACAGATATTCAAGAGAAAATGATAATTGCATTTTTCAACATTAGGCTTTTTCCCTTTGAACAGACTATTAATCTGTGATATTACATTGAATTGCCTTGGCATCTACGGAAAAGCATCAGGAAAAAAATGTCCAGAGCAGTGGCACATGCAAAACTGCTTTTTGAACCAGAGCAGCAGATCTGCACACACTGCTTTGTCAGTAAAAGTTTTTGACCAAAAACAATGCAATTGTTGTTTTACATCCCCCAGTATTCACTAGACTTTCTTTTTGCCTCTGAAATTAAAATTGATAATGAAGTAAAGATAGGAAGAAATCTAGGAAAAAACACAGAAGGCTCTAAACATGGCAACAAAAGATGAGTACAAGAAATGTTTCCAGGTATGGAAGAAGCGATGGAACAATTTTATTGTCTTACTTTTTCACCCTGCAAAATTATGTAAACTATATAAGAAGTAAAGTAGAGATGTGCCTATATGAAGACAATACACTAAATAATAGCTAGCTTGGGTTAAAAGAGAGGAAAATCCTGCCAAATCATCTTTTAGGCAACTGGAATAGTTGACAAAAGCAAAGCATACATCATAATTTATTTATACTTTTTAAAAAGCCTTTGATATCCTCCCACACCATATATTAATTCTGAAACGAGAAGCTGTAGGCATCAAAGGTAACCTACAAAACTAGATTTCAAGTAGATTAACAGACCGGAGACAAAAAGTACAGATATATGGAGAATGTCCCACGTGAAGTGAGGTTATCAGATGAGTCTCACAGAGGTCTGTTCTTGGACCGTTACTTTTTCAGATTTATATGAGTGACCCTGATTCTAGTATGGTTAGTGGACTTGTGAATTTCACAGATGACAGTAAAATGGAGGAATAGTAGATACTGTGGAAGCAACAAACACAATTCCAAAAAACTTGAATATGCTTCAGAATTGGGCAAACCCTTGAAAAAATGCAGTTTAACATAAAGAAGTGCTACATGTAGGTAGAAGGAAATTAATGATGAGAGACACTCTGAAAAAGATTTAGGGGTTTATGTTGACACAACATTTTCATTGTCTAAGCAATTTGCATAAACAATTAACAAGGCAAATGAAATGTTAGGTTATAGCATAGAAAGTGTTGAATATAAATCAAGAGACGTTATGTTCAGACTATATAAGGCACTAGTAAGACCTCATCAGGACTATTGTGTGCAGTTCTGGTCACCACGCTACAAAAGACAGAGCACCACTTGAAGATGTGCAGAGGAGAGCAACCAGGTACATCCCAGGGCTAATGGACATGTCATACTCTGAAAGATTCAGAGAATTCCACCTGTTTAATCTCAAGCAGAGGAAACTTCAAAATCCTCAAAGGCATTGATAAATTTAATTCAGCAGAATTCTTTTAAATAAGAGTAAATCACATTCTGAAGTAAGGAAGTACTTCTTTACACTATGTGTTGTGGGTATCTGGAACAAACTACCAAGACTTTTAGTAGAAGCAGAAACCTTGACAACTATTTAGATAATGGAACAGCTTAACTATTAGCTGAACAAACAAGCTTAATGTCCTGAATGGTCTCCTCTTGTTTGTCAAATTTCTTCTGTTTTTTATGTTCTTCATTGCATCTCAAGTAGAGTATTTTGAAAGTGGCTAAAAGGGGATTGCTGTAAGTTTGATTTTTGGGTTTTCCCCTAAATACAGACAAAATCAATTGTTTTTAATAAGGAAACCAGGACTTGCAGTGTGACTAATAAATGAAAGTTTCTGATTATTGTAAAGGATCAGTATTGACATAATCCACTTAATGCAATTCACACACATTGGGATGTTAAGAGTTTATACCAGAAGCACCAGGCACAAGGCTACAATATAGTCATGGAAGGGTACTAATACTGATAATGACATTTGAGAGATGAAAACTGTTTATTAAGCAAACAAATGTTGCAGTGTTTCGCAGAAAAAAGAGTAAATATGTGACACAGATGCAGAGTGGTTAGCTGTTTAAATGACTTGGATGAAAGGCTGGAGGGAACTAACAATTGACAGACACACACACCCATCCATTGCAGGTTATACTTGTACACCCACACTCACATATTGAGGCCATTTTCAATTTAGCAAATAACCTAACACATTTTTGAGATGTGAGAGGAAAACCCAGGAAGACACTGGGTGAATGTGTACAGTGTACAGAAGCAGGTCCAGGCCAGGAATTAAAACTGGGACTGTGGAGCTGTGAGGCACCAGTTTTAGCTACAGCCACAATCATTATTAATTCTAGCCATGGTACCTGAAGAAGACAGCTAATAGAATAATTAAAAAATATATATACATTTGCTATCTTTTGCCCTAAGTGTACCTTCAGCAACTTTCCGCTGTGATTGCATTTGTTTGAATGCCTCTTTACCAGCTCACTCTAACTCCTATAAAGTCTGTTTCTGAGACTCTGTCATTATTTTCAAGGTTTCTTTCTCACCTCCTATTCAGTTTTATACTCTCTGTCTTTGAAAGTGATTCTCCCATTGTGTGCCTTTTTCTCTTCCTCATCCGTCTCACTTCCTCCTTTGTTGGTTCAGAACCAATCAGATTGCTCTGAGGGATGGGATACAAAGACCTTACTGTTTTATTACATAGTAATTACATAGTAACAGCCCACTGAATGCCAAATTGCATGAATCTTAAAAATGTGTAGTATGAGACTGGCAAGAAAAAATAAACACAGTTCTGTTTCAACTTTTGTGTTCTAAGCTTGGTGCAAAAACCTAAGTAATATATAACTTATGTAATACATTAAAAATTGTGGTGGCATAAGATTGAATGTGGCAGTTCCAGGCATCTAATTATTAATGACAAGTGACTGGAAACATTCATTTGTTGAATGGCTCCCCTTTCCTATTATGCGTAATCATTGTGAAATCTCCAGCAAAATGAGACATTAAGTAAATGCAGTACTTTGTTGTTTAAAATTGAAGTAATACAGTGCAGAAAAGGTAGTTGGTGGTTTGATTTGCAGCTAGCTTGCCTTCTGCATTCAGTTTTTATGTTCTACTCATGGATTTCCACCAGACAGCCCAAAGTTATGTAACTGGGACTTTAGAGTTGTTCTATAATGTTCTGAGATGGACAGCGCTCTGCTGTAAAGTGAATGGAATGACATGGAAGACTTTATACCATACTTTTTATCAGGGGAGAGGATCACAGATTTAGTCTGAGTTTGAGGAACACTGTGGCTACTCCAGCTGTAATTATTTCGTCTATATAAAACAAGTCATTTTGAAAACTGAAAATGAACAGAGATTTTAATGTGATGTTTCTAATGAAGTCTAATGTATTATTTATTCATTCAATTTCAAAATGTCAGGTTTTGGAGTCTGGAGCCTATCTCAGCATCAACAAACACGAGTCAGGAACCAGCACTGGACATAAAATCCATCCATCCATCCATTATCCAACCCGCTGAATCCGAACACAGGGTCACGGGGGTCCGCTGGAGCCAATCCCAGTCAACACAGGGCACAAGGCAGGAACCAATCCTGGGCAGGGTGCCAACCCACCGCAGGGACATAAAATCAGTCTATCAAAAGATACACACACACACACACACACATACTCATACTGTGCCTGTTTAAACTCTCCAATTAATCTACCATTAAAGTATTTAAAATATGGAGAACCAAGGAGTATTTAGAGAAAGACAAATGTGATGTGTAGTAATTAGCTTTTTAAACACCTAAATTTACTGAAAGCTTTGAGAACATGTAATGTGAAAAGGTAGAAGTAATATTCTTACTACAGGAAGATTCACTTAAAAGAAGTCCCAAATATTCTGAACCAAACAAATACACTATACTACCTTGACGTATGTGTAATCAATTTCATTACTTGCGATGCTGGAAGTGGTTTCCATTTTCTGCCAGACACATTCCAACGCGGCGCTCCATGTTGACTGAGTGAAAGGGTACTGGCGGTATGCACCCAGAAGTTGCAAACGTAGGTTAAACATCGTGACGGCTGTCCAGCACCTACCTCATCGCTCCGATGCAGAGGCATCCTGACTTGTTCGAAGCTCCATATACTCAGGAGCACATTGCATGTTGTTTCGTTCAGATTGCTTCGTCCTAGTGAGAGTTATTACAGAATATTCGGGGCATCTTTCAAGTTAATCTCCCTGTATATGGTGTCCAGCTAACCCTATAAACGGTTCTCTTTTAAAACTCTACACATAGAATTAGGTTTTGCTTGTCCAGGTGCTTCTGCGTGGGTAGTCCTTATGTTCTTGCATCATCTCCACATATCATGTAGAAGATGTGAAGTGTAATTTATGAAAATGACTGAAGAATTAATTTTATTCATTTTCTGCATTATTTTCTTTCAGTAGATGACCAAGCCATTTAAATGATTTTTTTTGTAATCTTTTTCTGTGATTTTGTAACTATCCTCAGCAGAAGACAAATGATGATGAATGCTTGGGAAAGAAACTTTAATACAAGAGGCTTACCATTGCACCCACACTTCCACTTATCCAATTAATATAATTTCCAGTCTTGCTCAAGTGGCCATTTATACAGCACCACCATATACAAGAGAGTAAGCCTTATTATTTTCCTTGGCATATATACACATGCTGTCATAAACCTTTATAGGTATGTGCAGTGCAGGTAATTGCTCTATTATGGATTTGAGAAGGTAGAAAAAAATCTTTATTTTTCAGCTGTGGCCATTCATCTTCACACTCCTGTGTAATCATGGCTGCTTCAGTACTCCACTATTGTATTTTTAGAGTGCACCGACATCAAGCCGGAATCTACTGTATGAAACATATTCATTTTTTTCCCTGTGGTGCAATACTATCTGATAGCATGCCTTTCAAGCAGATAAATGATAAAAGCATCTGCTTAACTGGAGACATATGCTGTGGAGAAATACATCAACTTAATGTGATCGGCTGTAATCTAAGCCCTGCTTTTAAAATGGCTGCAATTATATGGTAAGGTTTTAATTGAAACTGCTCTCTTTTTTGTGCAATACTAAGCGTGTTACTTCTGTTAATGTTCCTTGTGCAATATTTATATTCGCTGTTAAATATATTAGTTGTGAAAACCATGCAGATATTTACAAGGAATATCTGCTGTATTTATTTTATAATGTTGTGCTCCATTTGCAACTTTGTTCAAATAATTAACACCATCTCTTCCTTCAATTTACAATTATTTAGTTATTCTATTTCCCTTTTTAAATTACATTTATTTTTATGTAGTACAAGCCCAGAGTGCTGTACCAGTTACAAGTCTAATATAGTTAAAAATTAATCACAAAATAAAATAAATGGCAAATAAAAGCACCATGCATTATGTATATCAAATTATACAAGTAATTTACATAAGTGTATGCTTTTTTGTATGAATTCTGCAGCAAAATAAATGCAGTTATTTTATGCTACATTATATTAGGGACACAAGAACACAAAAACAAAACTTCAGTCTAAAACTAAACTAGAAACTAAGAAAACATAGAAGCTAAACCTCAATGCTGCATTGTCATTACGAAAAAGGAGTGTGATTATTCTGCTATCCTTATGGGGACCAACTTGAAAGGAACATAGGAAGGGTTAGGGATGAGGAAGTAAAACCTGTCTGTCTTTTTCCTTCATAGTTCAGATGTTGTCAACCTGGTAGGACTATTATGATCCCCAACACAAGATAATTCCCCATACTATTACCAGATAATCTGATGTCCTGAGTGGGGCCTTTCTAAGGTCTGATATTTTGCTCATTATCGACAAACCGATTTTAAGGGTCCCAGATGTATGGGAGTGTCATGCCCAAGGGTCCTCAGCTTTAAAAGAATCTTAACAAAACTCCAGGGTCATGAAGTAAAAGGTACCAAAGGGTCAGTGGAGCAATGAGGAAAGTGGACAAAGAGATGTGGTTGCAAAAAACGTATTGTACAAATAATAATTATTGTTCAAAGTAGTAAGTATTGTAAAAAAAGTCATTTTAAGGTTGTCACACACATGCATGTGGAATGCAGTCGGTAAGCTTAACTAAATATATCTATATGTGTGTCAACAGTTCAGTTGTTGACTTAGTCTGTTAAGATTACTCTGTTGCTCAAAGACAAGAACCTTTCTGTTCAAGTATACAGGGTAGCTACCCTAAACCTTTTTCTGGGTCTTTGTCTCTTTTTCACATGGTTCACTCCTTTTCTTCTGTGAAAAATAAATAACAGTGAATGAGAAATACAATTTGCTAAGAAAAGTGTCCCAAGTTAAAAAAAAATCTAAACTCTGAAAATAAAAAAAATATCCAAGATATTGCACCCTGTCGTATTATGAGCCACTAGGAACATCCAGTAATGATGTTCCTTGAAATCTTACTGTACACCCTGGAGTTCCTCTGTTTTTATACATTACCTTTTTCCCTCAGCTTAGTCAAACAGGGAGTACAGGCTTTTCCAAAAATAAAAGCACTACACAAATGTTACCTGATCTCTCCTGACTTTACTCAGCCTTTTCCCCTCAGCTTTATACCTTTAAATCTCTTTATAACCTTTTTTTTAACAATCAGTTGACTTGAGCTGAAGTCTAGTTGTACTTCCATGTGCACACACCTGCTTTTAAAGTATGGCACATCTTCTCACACACGAGCATGCATCAAAGAGAAAGGGCAGGCCATATGTTCCAGAGCACTGCTGCTATCCTTTCTCCTAAGAGAGCCAGATTTGTGGAAACAGCTTCTCACCAGTTGACATATCCACTTGTGACAAAAGCAGCACAGCATGCACAACAACATCCACCCTCGTATGTCCAGTTTGTAGACCTCCAAACTGAACACAGACACAGACACTGAACTTTTGCTAAGAACCTCCCTTTTCACGTTTTCAGAAGTTGTCTGAATATTGTCAGTTTCAAATAAGTGGAACATTACCATTTTCATAGTAAATCCTGGTACTGCCCTCTTTATAACAACACATTCAGAGTGAATAAAATTGCATACTATGATGCACTCCATCACAGGGAAATATTTTAACTTTTACATCTGATAGATTTCAGGTGGTAGGCCTTAAGCCTGAAAGTCTTGTCAAGCTGAACAGAAGTATTCTTGGAAAGTTGGAAGACAAAGCAGGATTTAGATTATTTTGCTCAACTTGAAAGTGCAATTTTTCATTCCTATGAAAAAATATCTTTGGGCTTGTGATAATTCAGTAACATTCTGTGTTTTGAGAATCTAAATAGTGTCATTGTACTGTATACTGTGTTTACGGAGATGAAAGCGAGGAGACATCTTTTTGTAAAGAGAACTCACTTTCCCAGTTGCTGCTTGTTGCAAAAGTGCAGTTTTTTTCAGTGAGTTGCTTCTTTTTCCTGACACCTTTGCAAAGAACTCTGGTCAGCTGCTGTATGGGGCAAAAATAAGATTTAATGGACGGCATCCATGGGCTGGTGTTCTGGCTGGGATGAAACAAAAATTCTTACCTCAACAGCATACAAGTACTTTCTCCGTTGATGGTCTAGGTGGTTCTATTCAATAAGGGCGCGCACAAAAAGGTGACCTTCAAAAGGGCGACCTCAATTGGGCGCGGAGAATAAAAGCGCACATAAATAAAAGCGATTTTCAAAGGGGCGACCTCAATTGAGTGCCGAATAAAGGCGCGCATAAATAAAGGCGAGCTTCAAAAGGACGACCTCAATTGAGCGCCGAATAAATGCGCGCGCAAATAAAGGAGAGCTTCAAAAGGATGACCTTCGGAGCGAATTAAATTAATTGTCCTTGATTATGCTAATAGACCGCATCTCGAATATCTATGTGGCATTGCACATAATCTACAGCTTCAAGTGTAACTTGCTTTCACCTTTTTATACATTCAGTCATTGCCTTAATCTAATTTTCTGTAATTTTGAAAACAAGGAAATATAGAGAGCTTTAGAAATAGTTCGTTAGAAGTAGTTCATTAGAAGTTCATGCATTAATTAACTGGATGTTTTAATATTCTTGCTTTCACCTTTTTATATGTTCAATGATTGCCTTTAGCTAATAAATTTTCTGTAATTTTGTTGCGTTTGCCTTTATTCGCTGCGCCCAATTGACGTCACCCTTTTGAAGCACTCCTTTATTTGCGCGCACATTTATTCGGCGCTCAATTGAGGTCGTCCTTTTGAAGCTCGCCTTTATTTACGCGCGCCTTTATTCAGCGCTCAATTGAGGTCGCCCTTTTGAAGATCGCTTTTATTTATGTGCGGTTTTATTCGCCTCGCGCCCAATTGAGGTTGCCCTTTTGAAGGTCGCCTTTATGTGCGCGCCCTTATTGACGGATACCGGTCTAGGTGGTGGTGTCCCTGGGCTTCAGTATCCTACAGGTTACCCACAGGGTACGCTGGAAATTGGAGTCACAGAGTGCAGCCCTGTTGGGTTTTGTGGGTGTACTGCAGGGATATATAATCTCTACTTTGTTGGACTTCCACCTGACCCTGGTGTACTGAGGTCAAGAGCGCTCTGGAGCAGGTTTTCATCCAGGATGTTCTCAGATAAAAGGATCTGCTCTGCCTATTCCAGGCTAGTTGTGGTTGGGTGGAAGAGGACAAAGCTCACCCGGGGGGGGGGGGGGGTTATTATATCATTTATTTAACAAGAAACCTGTATTGAAACAGGTACTGGTGTTAATCAACCTTCTATATAAACCCATGACTTGTGTCTGTGCAATTGTGTGGTTTGGAGTGCTACAATGCCCGCTATAGGCCACAATGTACACTTTCATGGATCTTGCTTTCCAAGGAGCTGTGTCTCTAGTAAAGGATCTTTTTCTGTTATCAGAGATGGCCGGGGACCCTGTCCGGCTGGAATACCTCTTCACAGAGAGGACCGGGGGAGCAAGCGTGGGCAGAACAATACCTCCCCCAGGACGTTAGATGGCAGCCCCCATGGGTTGCAGTGGTGCCTCGGATTCCCGCAGGGCTTCACAGGAGTTGGAGTTATCTATAGCCCTGTTGGGATCCGGGGATGCTTCTAGGGGATGCTGCAACAGCTGCTGAGCCCTCTTGGGCGGGTTTTCCACCACTCCCAGAAATGCTGCCAGAAGTAGGTCAACGAGCACCTGGAGCACTTCTGGGGGCATTATAAAAGGAGCCAGCAGTCACCCTTCTGGGAGCCAGAGTCAGAGGAGGGAGACAAAGTCTGCCAGAGGAGTGGAGAAGATAAAAGAGAAGAAGAGTATTGTGATTGTGATTGTGGTTGTGATTGTGCTTATTGGGACTATGTTGTGCCTGTGGGAAACGAGGAAGGCGTTTCCCACGAGGTGAAGAAAATAAAAAGCTTGTGCTTTTATAAGTGTGCCTCCTGCATCTGTCTGTGTCAGGTTAAGCGCTGGTATAGCCATCCATTGTCACACTGTCCACATTTCAATTAATGATACATTATATTTATCTAAAAAAGCAATCTGGGAAAGTACATCATTGTTTTTGCTATTGCTGACTGAACTAACTGAAGACTGGATTGCCAACCCAGTTTTATTAATTCTTTTTATTGTTTATATTTGCAACTATTGGTGTTAATTCAAATAAATACAATTTTTAAGTGAAATCTTGAAAGCCAGTGCCTTTCTCTGATTGCTTTTCATGTAGCTGAGAACCTAGAATGTCCTTTTCTGGTCTAATTTGTGGTCCCATAAGGGCAGAAGATGATTCTTTTGTGAGGCCTTGTATTGATGATAAAACTAGGCTAATGTAAAGGAGTGAAGGTAGAGACAGCCCCATTCAGCAAGTAGCCTTTCATTAGAGTCCCCTAGAGTTGAATACATGGGGTACAATACAGACAGAGAGACAGGTAAAAGGTCACAGGTAACTGTTGTATAGTTGGTTTTGAAATTTCTCCCTGTTCCCTACTAAGAAAAGAATCTAAGAGGTTAGTTGGTATTGTTCATGTTAGGCGTATGTGACAGGTGGTCTGATAACAAGATAAAACACCAGATGAAGGTCTCTGGACACCTCATTAGAAATTTTTGTTGCTTCAGATAATTTTTTTTGCATTCATCTGTTATGGATACTTTGAAAGCTTAAGGCTCAAGAAATACAGCCATACAGGTGTTAGGTATAAACAATTTCATTTAAGAAAAATATAAAAATCTCTAGTGACTATTTTAATATATGTTTTTATTGATATCAATCAATATTTGATGATTTAATGGTGATGTGATTTCAGAAGTTGGCCTGCAGGGAGAGCTATTGAAAAGAGTGGATACATTTAAATATCTAAGATCAGTGAAAAAGATGGAAAAGGAGATACAGAGATAACCCATAGAGTAGAGAGTAGATGGAACCATTGGGAGAAGGTATCAAAGTATTGTGTGATGGAAGAACTAAGGTGAAAGTTAAAGTTAAGATTTTTAAGACAGTGATAAGATCAGCAATGATATTTCAAGCTGAGTCATGGGCAGTAAATAGAGTGCAGGAGAAGAAGTTCGAGGTGGCAGAAATGAGAATGTTGAGATGGATGTATGGAGTTATAAAAAAGGACAGAATAAGAAATGACATTTAGAGGTACAACAAAAGTGGGCAATATATCTAGGAAAGTACAGGAAAGTAGGCTGAGGTGGTAGAGACATGTGATGAGGAGAGACAGTGAATATGTGGGCAAAATACTAATGGAAATGGAAGTACAGGGGAAGATAAAGGCAGGGAGGCCAAAGCAGAGGTGAATGGAGAAAAATAAAAGAAAATCAAAAGGAAAAGGGTCTGACTGGCAAGGAGGTACAGGACAGCGCTGTTTGGAGAAGGATGATTAAGCAAATCTACCCACATACAAGTGTTAAAAGATGAAGAAGAAGAAGAGTCTACACTACAAGTTGTACTCACATCTGTCCTAACAAGGTCAGGATGTGCATCTGCAGCACTCATTAGCAGTGGATACCTGGAAGAATAATGCAATTTGGGTGACATAACAATAGCCCCTCACAAAAATTTATACAGTGATTAAATTTCAAAAAGAACAGACTCTCCAGAAGCCCTAAGAAGAAGTAGGGCAATTAAAACAATTGTCAGTCTTGATATAAATGCTGAGACCAATGGTGGATCCCAAAAATGGGCAAATAAGTAGATTAGTTTGGGGCATATTACATATTACCTATTTTTTACCCCTGAACATTATTTCTGTTTTTTTAGAATGCTGGTACATTTTAACCTTGTGCAAGGATTGAACCAACAGTGCTGAAATTGTCTTAAGATAAACCACCTTCATTATTTTTCTTTATTTTACTAATCATTTAAATGCACACAACCACTCTGTAAGACTGTACTTTGCTGTAATTTTGGGGAAAAATGGTATTATAATGGCAACATGAGCATTTACTTTATCTGTACACCAGGACCATGTCAGACAATCATCTGTAGTTGTTTAAATGCTGGAACCATTAGCACCAAATACTGCAGTCTATTAGTCTGTTTGTTTACTGACAAATTTGTGTTTGCATTTAGCAATCCTGTGAATTAACCTACTCTAAATGGTCTTATAAACAAAAAAAGTTCATTGAATAGAATAAAATTTGTTAAAAAGCAGTTCTTTCCCTCTAGAAGTAAATCTCATGCATTGCTAGTATTTCAGATTGCAATGCTGTTTTTAATTAAATACCATAAACATGTCTGTTATATACAATACATAACTGTAACAGGGAACCAGCTGTTCCCAACTCCAAATTCTAACTCAGAAACAATGTGTTTCTAACAGATACATTTTTTATTTATTCATTTCTGAAGTATACTTATTCAGTGTATGGAAAGAAGACAATACAATGGCTTTAAAAAATTTTTTTATGCACCTATGATGTGTCTGTCTTTACAAAATTCCTTCTATGGCCTGATTTCAAACAAAACCTGTTTTCAGACATCTGCCATCCAAATTATATTATCATACTTTGCTGATTCTTTTTCAAAATAAGGACCCTGTATATACTATGTACACTGTAAATAAAAGGATTACGGAAGAGACCACCATAGGGAAGGTACAGATTGGTTTCATGCAAGGAAGAGGAACAAGTGATGCAGTCTTTGCATTGAAACAATTTACACAGAAACATTGAGAAAAACAGAAAGGTTTGCATGTGGCTGTTTATTGATTTGGAGAAGGCTTATGATAGAGTGCCACATCAAGAGGTCCAGAGTGGCATGAGAGACAAAAAAGGTACCATACAAGTATGTGAGGATTGTCCAGGATGAGGGACTGAGGATTTGGGTTGGAAGCAGTGTTGGGGTAACTGACAAGATCCCATGTAGAATAGAGCTGCACCATGGATTTTCTTTTTAAGTCCTTATCTCTTTGATCTGGGATAGATAGATAGATAGATAGATAGATAGATAGATAGATAGATAGATAGATAGATAGATAGATAGATAGATGGATGAAATAACGTTCACCAAACAATTATAAAGAGTTGGAGAATTGCCCTGTATATTGCTTGTAGCAAAAGTTGGTCAAATTGCAGAAAAATCAAATATTCGACAACATTGTATTCGTAATGGTGGCTTTTATACAAGAAAATGGCTGCAGGAAATGATTAAACAGGAAGTGAAGTCATATGGGAAGTGACGTCATCAATGGGAGCCGGAAGTGACATCATCGTTGGAGGACTGGAAGTGGCGTCATCATCAGGAGCTGGAAGTGACGTCATCATTGGGAAACCGGAAGTGGCGTCATCCTCGGGAGCCGGAAGTGATGCCATGGATGAGGAAGTGGTTGAGGTGCCATTTTCAGGAGTATGGATTATTGCAGGTAGGTTTGAATTATTTGTCTTCTTTATTTCTACAAGGTCAGAGAGAGAGGCATCAGTACTACAATACAACCCCCCATCCGATAATAAATCACTCACCTCTGGGCTTGTTGACTGCCTCAGAAGCACACGTGTGTGACAATAGATAGAACAATATTTGTCCCCAGAAAGAAATTTGGCTTTTTACAGAAGTTCTTTAAATAAACAAATACATAAATAAGAAGATAAGTAAGTAAAAATATAAATAGATACACACACTTTGGTCTGAACACACACCAGAATGACTATAAAGTAAGAAAATTCAAAAGAAAGGAAAGTTCAGACTTGGCTGTCACAGTCACAGTGAAGCATTATGGCAGACATATTGCTGTTGGTATAACACTAGAATTACCAAAGCCTATGGAAAAACTTGTAAATCCGGCCCACCTTAAATCCCTTCGCACCTCTCCGTCAGTGTCTTTTGTCCTGTAAATGTGCCGATAAAGACAAGCAGCAAGCAGAGAAGTGTGTAGATTGCAACAGGTACACATGTCGTAAATTCCACCCCCCACCAAC
The DNA here is from genome assembly GCF_900747795.2 of Erpetoichthys calabaricus. Taxonomy (NCBI): domain Eukaryota; kingdom Metazoa; phylum Chordata; class Cladistia; order Polypteriformes; family Polypteridae; genus Erpetoichthys; species Erpetoichthys calabaricus. Next base: position 168,971,300 of record NC_041399.2, on the reverse strand, counting down.
GCAGAACGTGCACAAAGTTCTCCCAGGTCAAGCATTGATTATGTGGGAGTGAAGTGCTGGAGTTTTAGACTGGAAATAATAGATCGTTATTTGGAACACATGCATTTCATGTGTGTTCCGTTTCTACAATAATCTGCGTAAACACATTGTTAAAACAGAAACGTTTTTCATATTTTAGTAATAAATGACAAAATGTAGGTATAAACTATATAATGTGTGAAGCCTGAAGTCCAAAGATCAAATAAACACTTTCACAAAAGGTTCAAGGATGATACAACAGCTTCTGTGGCGTAGCAGTATCAATTGCTGACTTGTAATCAAGAGTCCCTGGTTCAATCCTGACTGCCTCATATATTTACCATTTGCAGTAGTGACCTGGGGGGTACGTGGATTACTCGCTTACCCGGATGTAATTGTTGACGATTTGGCCTGATCCTGAATCTGTCGGTTTTTCGAAACTCTTGCTGGAAGTGTTGTCATAGCAACACATCCTAATCCGCAAACCTGCTCGGAGCAGGTTTGTTCTATGTAAACAAGGATTAGTTTACACATGTGATCAGTGACGGTGCATGGAAGTCATCCAGTCATGGCTTCGCCATTCATGAATGAGCGACCAATTGATATTGGTGCGCAAATTATACGAAGAGAATTTCATATAGAGAGGGTTTTGCGCGATCGGCAAGATCCTTTATTGCTCCCGGAGGAAATTCTGTACGAAAGATACCGCTTTAGCCGAGGGGGAATATTGTACCTCAAAGATTTATTAGCTCCATATATTCGAAGTCAAACTCGGCGAAGTCAGGCTCTCACAACCACACAGACAGTATGCATTGCTTTGAGGTTTCTTGCAAGCAGCACTTTTTTATATACTGTAGACGATGCGGAACATCTATTGAAAAGTGCAGTTTGCCAGGCAATTCGTAAAGTTTGTTTGGCTCTGAAATATTTCCTTCGGGTTTTTATAGTGTTTCCTGGACACCTGCATGTGCAGACAATAAAAGAGGCGTATCATGCCATTGCATGTAGGTAATACACAGGCAAAAACACCCACAGTTCCATAAAGAATCGCACAATCAGCCTAACATTCTCATTACCCAGGATTTCCAAATGTGATTGGGGCACATGGGACTGATCAGAGTGGAGTTTGATCAAACATTATTTGGAAAATGTACCTCTCCTCCTGATGAATAATCAGACACAGTGTCTTCATCATATATTTGACCTTCGTCAATATCTCGTTGGTCAGATACAGGTTCAAGGGATATGACATTCCCTACAACTGACCCAACAAAAAAGAGGGCTATATGGAACATACCTATGGCACACATGGAGGACAAATATATGCAATGACCATCCTTTACCTGAAATGAAGTGACCACTGCATCCTGCCACTGGTTCTGAGGAGGAGCTTCCCCCTGGAATGCCCTCAGAAACAGAGCGATGGGCATTTTGCTGGAGAGCCAACTCTTCTGCAGGGGTTAGGTCTGGACCGCATGGACCTCCACATGTTTTTTGCTTGTCTGCCTCCTTATTAGCTTTAAAATTAATGTTTTTTATATTATATATGATTCTTTATGTCAACAATTCTTTAAATAGTTATATACCAATATTTACCAGTTTGATGTATATTCTTGTACTTCACTTTAACCTGTTCCCGTGTTCTCCGTGTGCTCACGTTTGATCTGGAATTATGACATATTAAATAATAATTAATCTGACACATAGGAAATGAAACGCTGCATTCAGTAAGTACAATGCACACTACTTAGCGTTTAATTTGACGGCCACTTTTTGCCAGCCGTCTTTTCTGGTCTGGGCTGCTTTTGCAGTGTTACCCCTTGTGCATATTAAATCTTAAAATTCTTCATGTCCTTCGAATAAAAGGTCTTGCGCCGCGTGTGTGAAAAAAAAATGCGCCCGTTCTTTCGTCATTTTGTTACAGCCTATCAAAGACTTGCTGATCATGTTTTCTAGACTCAATATATATGGGCTTTTCACTCAGCGCGGGCGCACGCATTCATCTCGTATGATTAGATCCAGCTCGACTAATCTAATACACGACTGCGTTTGAAAAACCGACCTATCCCGGATGAGTGTCACCAGTATTAACTTATCCAAGATGAGGCACCTGATCTCGGATGATTTAAGCGACGTATGGAAAATACCCCCCTGCTCTTGTTGTTAATAATATACAATAAACACATACATTTGGTTTGCGTCTGTAACAGCCAGTGTACATTTATAGGACTTGTAAAAGTTAGTTTTTTTTTTCACTTTTATTCTCTCAGTCACGATCATGATACATACTACCGCCCCCCTGGGATCTGACGCTGTTAGTTTTTATTTGAAACTGGAAATAACTGTAGATGTGAGTGGTGTTTTGAGACAATGGAACTGGACATTCTCTGATATGGACGGATAAAAGCTGACACACAAATGCTGGTGAATCTGCCTTCTTCGTATCTCACTGTCACTTGATTTTTTTTTATTCAGTTTTATTGAGTGTTCCTGCTTATGCTGAATTAGTATGCACCTTATGGTCCATGATGTCAAAGCCGCAGTGACAAAAAAAAAAAACACAGAGAAATAAGGAATATATGATATTTGGAATTATTCATTTTTTGACCTGTATAGTACATTTCGGAAAAAATTGTGGCACGGATACAACATTATACTTATTATTTATATTTATTCGCATAACATCTTGTGGTTGTAATCAGTGACCGCGTGTTTTTTTTTTCCTGATCTTGCCAGTCCCTACATGTTGCTGTATGGTGCTGTTTCTTTTGTACTCCAGGACATGCAGAGGGAAGAATAGTACAGAGAGGTCAGTTCAGCGCTATATGCAATCATCAAATTCAAATGTTAACAGTTCACACACACGCAAGGACCGTCCTTCCTACATTTACAACATGTGTACCTGTTGCAATCTACACACTTCTCTGCTTGCTGCTTGTCTTTATCGGCACATTTACAGGACAAAAGATGCTGACGGAGAGGTGCGAAGGGATTTAAGGTGGGCCGGATTTACGAGTTTTTTCTTTGGTAATTCTAGTGATAAAGAAGCCCCACTCTTAACACACTTCTGCTAGATAATTTGTTGGCTGAAAGTTCTCAGTATTAGTGTGTCAGAGAGAGGATGTGCAGCATTCTTCATAATGGCACTCAGTTTTGTTTTAATTCTGTCTTTCACCATGACCTCCAGGGGGTCCAGAGTGCATCCCATAACTGAGCTTGCCTTTTAAATTAGCATATTAATTCGGTGGGCCTCTCTTAAAGTGATGTTACCAGCCTGGCAAACTACAGTGTACAAAATCACACTGGCCATTTCAGAGTTATAAAACATGTGACGAATGTCACTTTCCACATTAAAGGAACACAGTCCACAGTCTCCAAAGGAAAAAGAGCCTGCTCTGTCCTGTTTTATGTAGTTTCTCTGTGTTCCAAGACCAGTCCAACCTATCATTAATGTGGACCCCCAAGAACATGTAGGAGTGGCCACCTCTACATCTTCTCCCTGAACAGTGACTGGATGTAGAGTCTAAATGGTGAGGTGGAAGTCAATGACCAGTTCCTTGGCTTTGCTGATGTTAACATGCAGACAATTATCTTTGCACCAAGAAACAAACTTTTCCACCTGACTCCTACATGCTGTCTCATCCCCTTTATCAAGACAATACACCCCATAAGTGCAGAATCATCTGAGAATGTCTGCAAGTGACATGACCTGGTGTTATATTTATAGTCTGAGATGTACAGAATGAAGAGAAAAGAAGACAAGTCTGTTCCTTGTGGTGCTCCAGTGTTGGTCACATTGGTATCAGAAACACAGTCCTTGAGCATCACAAACTGCGGTCTGCCTGGCAGACAGTCCATTATCCAGGACAGCATAGGCTCATCCACCTGCATATCTCTAAGTTTACCCCTTAACCAAGATGGCTGGATGGTGTTAAAGATGCTGGAGAAATCAAAAAACATAATCCTCATAGTGCTATCAGCTTTGTCCAGGTAAGAATAAGCCTTGGGTAGCACATAGGTAATAACATCCTCCACTCCAATCTTTGTCCAATAGGCAAAATGCAGAGGGTCCATGTGGTCTATCACAAGAGGACCTGTCTCTCAAAAGTCTTCATGATGTGAGATGTAAGTGCCACTGGTCTGTAGTCATTAGGTGAAGAGGTGCCTGCCTTCTTTGGAACAGGAGCAATTCAGGATGTTCTCCAAAGTAGTGGTGCTCCTAAAGCCTTAGAGTTAGACTGAACAGGTGACAGAGGACACCACAAAGTTGGTCAGCACAGGCCTTAAGAACATTACATTTGTTGACTCATGGGACAAAAGACCAATCCTTCTGGTGTATGCTTTTTGTTGGTGACAATGTGCTGTGTAGAGCCAGAAAAGAGGAAGTGGGGAGAAAGCTGGAAGAATGGAGAAAGGCTTTGGAAAATAGACAATTGAAGATAAACAGAGATAAAAGACAGAATATTTGAGGTTTAATGATGATGTGGTTTCAGAAGTTAGCCTACAGGGAGAGCAATTGAAAAGAGTGGATACATTTAAATATCTAAGATCGGTGGAAAAGATGGAAAAGGAGATGCAGAGATAACTCATAGAGTATAGCATCAATGGAACAATTGGGAGAAGGTATCAGAGTATTGCGTGATGGAAGAATTAAGGTGAAAGTTACAGGTAAGGTTTTTAAGGCAATGATAAGATCAGCAATTTCAAATTTCAAGCTGTGTCACGGACAGTAAATGGAGTGCAGGAAAAGAAGTATGAAGTGGCAGAAATGACAAAGTTGAGATGGATGTATGGAGTTATAAAAGAGGACAGAATAAGAAATGAGACATTTAGAGGTACAAACGAAAGTGGGCAAGATATCTAGGAAAGTACAGGAAAGTAGGCTGAGGTGGTATGGACATGTGAGGAGGAGAGATAATGAATATGTAGGCAAAAGAGTGATGAAAATAGAAGTACAGGGGAAGAGAAAGCAAGGGGGGGCAGATAAAGTAAAAGAAGATCTGATGGAAACGGGTTTGACTGGGGAGGAGGTGAAGGACTGAGGTGTTTGGAGAAAGCTGATCAAGCACATCAACCCCACACAGAAATGGAAAAAGATGAAGAGGAAAAAAAAGAACAATGTAAACACATGGATATGCATATTTTTGTGTTCAGCTGTTAATTACTATTTTTATATATTTAATTGTTTCTTTAATTGTGGTTCAATATTTTGTTTATTTATGGGTTTTTTTATATCATGTGCTGGGCTGATAAACTATGCTTAATAAGATTATTTTGAATTGAATTGTACTACACTGAAGTAAATCTACTGTGACTGTTCTGGTTATCACAGCCTGCCTCTTAAAACTGTATGAAAATCTGTTACACTTCAGATTGTTGTGCATACTTTAAGATGAATAAAAATTTGTTAAAAAATGTGTATATTTATAAAGATGTGTAAAATATTTGTTACACTTAAGATTGCTGTGTATACTTCAAGATGAATAATATATGCAACAATAAAAAGAAAAAATAAAGAGCATTTGGAATAAGTGTCGCAAGGACAATCAGTGGTTGATTCCAAAAGACCAAGGTAACAAACATCAAAACCAAAACAGGTTAAAATCTTTTGGTCAGAAATGTAAACTGAATTCCAACATGCCAAAAAGAAAAAGAATTTCCTAACCAACACAAGTTCATAGAACCACAAAAATGAAAATGGTTTTTCAATAATCTAAAAGCTAGGGCAGAAGGCCTATTGTTTATGATTTGGTTTAACTTTTACTTTTGTGGCTTTCTTGTGGTACTTTTTCAGATTTATTTCAATGTTATTGGAACATGTAGGTTCCAATTCTGAAGACGTTTTCCTAATTTGAAGTTATTTAATCATCATTTACTCTTTCTCAATGCCATTTTGTTTTGCTGTTGCACTGCTTAGGAAGTGACCCAGAAGTGTGCAGCATATACTGTCACCATCCCCTTGGTATAAAACTCTTCCAGATTTATGAAGCGAAAAGTAAGAGATTAGCATATTTTACTTTTAATTATATTCTTGGTAAAAAAATCCTTGCAAACAAACTTTGGACTACAGTTTTAAATACTGATTTTTGGCTTGATGACCATGTGTTTCACTTCCAGTTTTCTTGTCCGCTTCTTCTAGTCCCATTTTAAATTATTTTCTGTCTCACTCTTTCTGGCAGAATACTACCTCACTGCCATCTTACATAGGGAGGGACTGACTGATGATAAAACACACCACATGACCCTGGGGTCACATGACTGGGAACAGGTACAGCAATAGCGAATAATATGGCTCCTGCCAGAAGAAACAACCTTACAATGGCACCAAGAACAGCATTAACTCATACAAAACGGCCTTGAGATGATGTCATTGTTATCATGATAAAAATAAATGCTCCAATAATAAACTACTAATATATGAAAATTGTCAGAAATTATTATAAGTAAAAAAAAAACGCAATCATGACACATGTAACATTTAAATATTACATGAATACACTTATAAATCTGATGTACCCACTTAAGCCACTTTCCTGCAGATGTCAAAACAAGGCATGACCCAAGTCTAGAGGGGATTTGTTTCAACTACGTGATGAATCTTATTTAGCCACTCAAGCTAACCTGCAAAAATTTTGGACATGGAAGAAAAAATAATACCTGGCAATAACCTACACAAACATAAGGACAATTTTGATTTGTGAAGAAAATGGAATACCCTGGAAAAACCTACTGTATATAAACAGGCAGAGACCTCCTCAAATACTATTCATAGCTTAAATTGCCTTTGAATGAGCAGCAGCAGCCATGGTGCCACTGAGCTGTTCAATATCAGCAATAGTAATGATAACAAATTGTATACAATGCCATACTAGAGTTTTTATATTATTTTTAAAATTTTGTCTAGTGACCTGGAGTCATTGTCCCACTAGTGTGTTGTAAAAGGTGACTAAAGGAGGTTGGCATCAGGATGGGCCTCCACCCTTAAAAATATCTGCTGCAAAACCTACCTGATGATAAAAGATTAGAGTTATAAAAGACCCTTCTATAGTAATCACCAACTCAAAGCAATTTAATAGCACAGAGTAAACTAAAATTATTTACATATATTTAGAAACAGAGTAAATGAGATGAAGGCAATTAGAAACCTACTTCACTGTTTTCTCTTTTTTGTAAAGATTGTTTAACTTTTATGTCTTTTATGAAAAATGTATTTTTCCATGGTATTTTAGACTATTTTGCAGCCCGCAGAAGGGTTTCAGTTTTACAAATGTATGACATTGCTGAATTTTAACTAATTAACATAGTAGAGAACTATGATGGATTTATTCTTTCAGTTTCATAAACACCCACAAGAATGTACCACACTCACCCACATTTGCAATATTTATATTTTTTTGTCCCATGTCATGTCAAAACCAAAACCACTAAGAATGTCAGTTTTTATCAACAACATGAATATTTTGCTCCTTAATGAATTTAGGCACATGAAAGTGTTAATTAGGCGATATGTGACATTTTAATAAGTTAATGGAAATTTAAATATTCGTAGTTTTAATGGCCCATTACAGCTCTTAGGAAAATAAAGTGTTTTATGGCAATGTGTTCTGTAAAAGCCAGTAAAGGGAAAAAAATCAATCTTTCACCTAGCCTTTTATAATTAACTATAAATAAAAACATTGCTGCTGGGTGACTGTGCATTTTTTCTCAAAAATACATCTGACAATATAAAATGAATGTTTATTTCATTTTTTGCCTTTTACAGCAAGCTCCATAATAAAGCAGTTTAGGAAAAATAATAATACAATTATAATGCATACTACTGAATTCACTTCATGTACTGTATTGGCACTGTACCATAAATTTCAAATCAATAGTATCAATATGGCAAAGTTATCATCACTCTTTTTACTGTACTGTATATTTTGTGGCCGGAAGCAGGGATGACAACTCCACTACTTGAGAAAATCTGGGCTGCCAACCAGGTCATCCCGTTTATTGTCAACACACAGAACAAAAACAAAACAAAACAAAACTCTCTTCAGCATACTTCCCATTACGTGGAGTATTCAAGATAAAAGAAAAAGGGTTGATGGGCTGGATAACCAAGGTGAGACTGCTAGCTTAGCTACATCCAGCAGTAATGACGCCTCCTTCCGGGGTGCCTGGGTTTTTATGGAGGCTGAACTGGGCAGCATCTTGGCACTGGGGAGAAAGAAGGAGATGACAGTGTTTGCAATAGCGCCTCCTCTCTTCTTGGCGGGTTATTACATACCTTGAATAAGCCTGTGATTAGGCCAGGTGACACCCATGAGTGACAGTGTTGTGATGTGAGATTTTACATATAACTTGATAAATGTTTTGTATGTCTTTCATTTCTAATTTGGGCAAAGCAAATGTAATTTAGTGTTTACCCTTCCTAGCCCCCCCCCCCCCCCCCCCAAGCCCCCCCCCTCTCCCCCTTAGCAATGGGTCTGTTTGAATTTTACGACAGGATTTGGGGGATGTGTGTTTTAAACCAGTTTGGGAAGTGTTTCTTTGCTAAAGTCATTTCTACCCCCGCAAATGGGCTAAGGTGTACTTTAACATATGGTTTGGGGGCAGGTCTTAAGATTTTCTATTTCCCCCATTGGTCTGAGGTATGGCTGTTTGGAATTGGCTAATCTCAGAGACCTTTAAGTACCATGATGTCCTATTGGCTCTCGGGGTTGGACAGAACATCTATAAATGTATGTGTTTAACCTCAGTATCTCTCTCTTACCAACCAACATATGATGAAGAAGCATCTCTCTTGCTAACCTGTGATGATGAAGAGAACACAATGAACAGCACAGCTCAGCAGCCATTTTGAACAGACGTGGCTGAAAGCTGAGCACCAATGATGCCTTAACTAGAGACATTTAAGTAACTACAAGTCTGTGCCGCCTGAACTACATATCACCATTTAATCAGGTTGTATGGTTGCCAATATTCAAATGTACTTTGCATTTTGTTATTATTTATGAATATTATCAATAATACTAATACATTGTTTAAACTGTAACTTAACTTCTGCTTGTCTTTTTACTACATCTAATTGCCTGAGGTTATAGATATAGAAGGGAAGGTGGGGATAAGTTATATATAATAATACCTTATAAACAGTGGTAAGTCTGTGAGATTAGGTATTCTAAGGCTACATATTAATAATACAATAGGGGAAAGTAGAGCAATATATATTACTCTACCAAGACAAAACAGTATACATATATAAATTGTACATCTCGCTATGCATTACTGCAGGAATCCAAACTGGGAAGATGTCAGAGGTATGCTGCCACCCATCGTACTTGGGTAATATGTTGTTCCAGCATGAAGTTCTCTACTGTCCCTTCATTATATGTAAAGGCACAATCAACCATCTTGGCCAGGCCTACTACTGGTTAGGGTTATTTTCCAGTTTTTATCAAAACTTAATCAGTTCAAATCTAGTGAATAACCTGAAACGGTACAAAGGTAAGCGGTAAGCTGCCAGAGGTTAAAACAAAAAGTTTAGGTTACCAAAAACTGAAAAATAATCCAATTTTTAAAGTTATACACTAGATCCTTTTAGAAGGAGCATATAAAGGGTTAACAACTTGGCATTTGATTCTTTAGTGTAGCTGCGAATGAGTAAGACTGGATCAAGCACGGGTAAAACGAGTGCCGAAAGAAATCGCTCAGTCCAAAAGTTTGTTTTAAAAGATTCTGTGAAAATTCAAAGCAAATAGTCCACATAAGAATAAAGAAAAAAGGTTGTCACACACGTAGAATAAAAGGCAAAAAAATCAGAAAAAAGGTTTCTTCTATAAACTTAGCTTTTCTTGTTAAGCCTCAGTTGTTTCAATATTTAAAGATGCTTTACTTCGTCTTCAGTACGCTCTAAACTTACAGGACTGTACGTTCAATTAATCATGTTAACTTTCAAACTATTGAGCCCGTAAAGCACGGTTTAAAACCGTGTGCCCTCCATGCCTTACACACGGCAAGGCAGGTCACTTACTGAGACTATTCTATAGTTAGAGGGGCAAGAAGTAGTTAGAATATACCAATTCAATTCAACCTGTGGGGGTTGTAAGAACCTCCTATAGACTATGCACTAATATATAGGCAAACATTTAATATAACTTAAATAACTAGCAAATGGCTCTTACACTTACAAACTCGGCAGTATTTGAACAAAGTGAGTTACTACACCATCTGATGCATTGTTTGGACAATATTGCACCATATATTGCTATCATAATGGCAAAAAGATTACCAAAGGAAGACAGGCAGACCAATATAAATCGAAAGGTATCAATGTGTACAGTTTCCTACATCATCAAAAAGAACTTAGCAAAATGGAGGAAACTTGACAGAAACAGGTTTGGCAGATCCAAAGCCAAAACAGAATCCAAAGACAAGTTTCTGAGAGTGAACAGCTTGCATGACAGGTGCCTCACAGGACAACAGCTTCAAGCACAGCTAACAGTTTGCACTAGCCATATCTCCAATTATTTATTTATTCTGTACTTTAATTTTAGAGTTTATATAGACTGGTGGTAGTTCCTCGCCCAGGCAAACCCCTTTTTCTTATTTTTCAATTTTAGCAATGGCTTTCTTACTGCCAACAAAGCCTTTCAAACCTGAAGCTAGAAGTCCTCCCTTCACGTTTGCTTATTTTGACCACTGTCCACTCACAACTTTATGGGTGAGTAGCAAAGAGAAAGCAGGGCTTGAAATTTGTTTTTAAAACTGAGCGGAATTCTCCCTAAGCATTTTTTTTTTTTAATGTCACAATTTATTCTGATGTGTACAATAGTTTATAAAATAGCAGACAAAACTGAGTGGCTAAAATTATCAGCCATTCATTCAAATAACTTGTTATTTCTGCTATTTTAACTTTAATTTTGCATGTAGAGGTTTCCATTCATGTTTTGGCCGAAAACAGAGACTAACTTAGGAAATATTGCATTAGTAGAGTAATTAAAAAAAAAATCTAAAGAATGTAAAATAGGGTGAGGAAAATGAAAAAAATTGTTATTTTTTAATCCATACCCTACTGATTTTCCTGTTTGTGCATAATTTTCTGCAGCTTAAAAAGAGTTGACCAGTCAACATAAGGCTGTAAGTATGAATGCTGTTAATTTAAGAAACGTGAGCTATTTAGTTAAACATATTCTTAGCTTGGTTAGGGCAAACCAACTGGCACTGCCACTTTACTGATGCAACATACATAGTTCAAATCTACCATCTGATTATCTGTGAGGAGTCTGCATGTTCTCCTTGTGTCTCTTTGCTTTTTTTCTGGATTGAAGTGAGCAGGTTTGAGAATTACATTAACTATTATTAGTTTGCCAGTCAACATATTTGCTAGGAGACTACCATACTGTTGCCAAAACCAAACAACATTTGTGGAATACCATATGAGAATGTAAAACAGGACTTTTGGCATCATAGAGAAAGGTGTCCTACAAAGTCCTTCTTGTCAGAGTTAAAGAGATGGCAGCCTTCTACAGTTGATTTTCATATTGCTCAAGTTATTTGAGCATTGTTTGTAATCTGTTTGTGTGTGTCACTGATTGTTGCTTTCAGATTCAGGTTTACAGGATGTTAGCCCTCTATAAACATTTTAAAGAACTGATGATTGTGTGCTTCTTTAAAATTTTCAACACAGAAACATTGAAGTAATTGGCAGCTATGGGTTTGTCAAATAAAAAAGAACAAACCTGAATAGGAATTCAATAAACAGTCAATTTCCAGAATTTCTGCATTACTGGTGTGCAAAAATATACTTCAGCCTGTTTTTAGCCTTCAGGTTAAAAAATGTTTAGTTAAGAAGTAGAATAAAAGAACTTTTTCTTGTACTCCATTTTTGACAGAGTCATAGAAGCAGGCTTTAAGGGAACTTAATTGAGAAAGAAAGTACCAGCAAAGAGAGGTTGACACATAAGGATACCAAGGAAATGTGTAATAGGAACACTGAATATACATGTAAGGCAAGAGATATGAAATACCAAATACTAGCTAACACCGCTAAAATACCCAGCATTACCCAGGAGGAAAATAAAGTGTTTTTTTTAATTGTTTGAGAAAAATATAATAAAAAAAAAAACACAACTTTAAAAATAAAAATAAACAAACAATGAAGACTCACTAATGTGCTTGTCTTGCGGTCTTGTATGCATGTTATCATCCAGCTGACGCTCGGAACCAGCCAACTCTATTTACTTTCAACAGCAACAGGGGCACGGTGGTGCTCAAACATAAAGAATGCTGGCAGTCACCTCCAGTTCGCCCTCTAGTGGTTGTTCCAAGTGTCAACTGGATGATAACATGCATACAAGACCACAAGATCATCCCCACCCTACCCAGAAGGAGGGTGGTTTAGGGTAGGGGATAAGAGCCCGAAGGCATGCCTGGGCACACAGATACCAAAAAGTAAATCTAAATTATTAACTATACCCTCCCTAAAATAAGTACAAAATACTTTAAAAGTGTATATAATACCTGAAAACCCCATAAAATTTGTCCCTAATGTGTCTAAACTGTAGTTAAAAATGATCTCTAACATAATCCGTAATAAAAACACCAAAAAACTCGACTAAAACGAGTTTTCAAATAAATAGTGCCCCCTATCGGCTGAATTAAAAGTGCTTAAAATTCAAATGAAAAAATCTATTATAATACTACCAAACCTAGACACTAAAAGGGCATAAAAAAGGCACTAAAAATGTTTTTGTAAAAGAGCAAAAAATTAAAAATTCTATTAAGACACTAAAATATATTAAAATTAACTGGGGGTAAGTAAAAGAGCTAAAATTACTTTTAAAACAGGGTTAAAACCAATCTTTAGGGTTAGGTGAAGAAAAGAAAGCACTTAAGATTAGGAATAGGTGTGTAAATGGTTGGGATAAAAGAGGGCTATTAAGTTTAGGGTTATGGGAATGGTAAGGGAATTTAATCTATTAGGGTTCAAGAGAGGACAGAAAAGAAAGGAATTTAAGATTAGGCGAGGGTCAGAGATATAGCCAGATATTCAGTGGGGTTAAATTTAGCATAGAGGGTAGGGGTAGTGGATCTAATCCATAACCAGGATTAAGATTGGAAAAGAACGGAATTTAAGATTAGGCATAAGGAAAGGGAGTATAAGGAAAACAGAGGGGTTAGGTTTAGAGTATGGGGAAGGGTTAGGGGATCTAACTAAGTGGATTAAGATAAGGAAAGAAAAGAAAGGACTTTAGGATTAGGCAAAGGAAAGTGACAAGTCAGGAAGAAAGAGGGAACAGATCAGAATTTGAAAATGGAGAATGAGATAAACTAAAATTTAAGTCAGCCAGTCTATAGTCCGCAGCCAAAACTCAAGCAAGGTTTCAGCCGATCCCCTTGTTAACATCAGTGAAGTCCAACTCAGGCAAGATAGGTCACCCGGGCAAGTGGGAAGAATATCTATTAGATCCCGAAATGCCCAGACCAGAAGGGGGTGGGTTAGGGTTGATTTCATCCTACAGTATTTTTAATCGACCAATGAGTAACATGTGTACCAAGTTTCATGAAAATCGCTCCAGCTGTTCCAGTGATGCTGGAACCTACATACATACACAAACACATAAATTGACTTTTATATATAGAGAGATTTTAAAATGTATTTTATTACCTTGTAGCTAGTATTTCTATATTTTTGAGGCTATGCAAATTCAAAACTTGGAAAAAATATCTATCTATCTATCTATCTATCTATCTATCTATCTATCTATCTATCTATCTATCTATCTATCTATCTATCTATCTAATTGATTGCTGAAAGTGTGACATGTCTTATCACTGCAACATCGGTATATAAAGTGGCAGCACACGTCTCTTTTTTAAGGTTACTGTATTAAAAAATTGTGAGGATTTAGTTAGTTCAAAATCTTTTCAACTGGACAGAACTTTGCATGTTTATTATGACTTTTGAGTTAGGTTATTGTTTTGGTCTTCACTGTTTTGGTATAAAAGAATCTTTTCGTTTCAGACCCTTGCACATTTAAGACATTTCTATTTTTCATTTCTTGGGTATGGTCTTAACTTCTAACTGCAATTCCACTGTGAGAGTTCAATCAGCCAGTTGACAATGTTTTCTTTTTCTCATACTGTTTTACATAGTTTTATCATTTGATTCAAATTTTGTGGTGTCTAGGTATCCAGACAGTGGCTACGTTATCATGTCAAAATGTGAGAATAATTAAGCAAAACAGTGGGTGTAACCACATAGATCAGCGTATTATGTCATGTGGTTGTTTTCTCCTGTAAAAGAGAACCTTAGGTACACAGGTAAGATCAATCTGTTATTAAAGCAGTGTCACATAAAATGATAAAGATTCTTGTTACAAATATTCTTTGTCTTTAAAGAATTCTTTAAAGTATAATGCCTATATTCTGAAGTGGAATAAATGTGTTTTGTTTTCAAGATAGAGTACTTGGCATGATATTTGCATTGAACTCTTTGTACAGCGTTATAAATCTGCATTTAATCTGAATTTATAGCTATGGACCATGCGTTTTGAAGGTGATTTGAGGATATGAGGTTATTTCCAGAGGAACACCAAACTAACACAAAAGGAAGTCAATGGAGGAGGCATGGGACTTCTTCAGCTGCTGTTGTTTGGACACATAAGGCAGTAAAATCCTTTTTCATAGTGTTTAACCTTTCCATTTCACTGTCCACTAAGGGGATTGTGAGACAAGGGATTGTTTTATTGCAGTTTTCAAAGAACACAATTCATAGGAAGCATAAATCCCCACTGGATACAAGTGGATGTTCTAAAACTCTAACAGGTAACTTTCTAAGTCTACTCAAAAAACAAAAACAGGTTTTTTATTTGTAAGTAAATATATTTATTTTAGTTGCAGAAGTTAGTAACATAGACACCTAGCAAATCTATTATCATAAAATCCAGTTCAGAAGCCTTAACCAGTAAATAATTTTAAATTATTTGTCATCATTAAAACCTTCCCTGAGTCACTGCAAAATTTACCTACACTAAGGAAAAAAAGAAACCTTCAAATGAGTAAAGGAGCCCTACTTCATGTTACTGTACTGAGTTTTCTGGCAATTTTTACTTTTTTTTTCTTAAATTTATTGTATTCCTTCTATTTTCCTATAAAAACCCACCTACCTTCTAAGCCTCTGAAATTCTGTGACATATACAAAGGACACCTTTTCTGATCTGTATAGGAAATCCAGATAGTTTCCTTGTGACATTTTGTTATTATTGTCATTTTAGTTTATGTACTTCTTTTATACATTTTGTGATTATGATTTAAGGAATATTTTGTTTGTTTGTTTTGTAACAATGTGGTTTTAGTTTTCTGCTCCTCGGGAGCTAGTTTTATTTAGACACATTTTCACTTGTGGTGGTCAGCTGAGTGAAGTAAGCCCTTTTGTGTTCTTCAAAAATGGTTTAATTTTTTTTCTTCATGTTAGTACTAGCATCTGCTAGGGTTTTTCATCATGTTCCATTTATTAAAATTTCCATGTCAGAGAAACAGTTCTGGTGACTCAGCACAATGTGTATCTCTACATTTTCAGGCAGATGCCATTTTCTTTTATATAAAATGTTTCTCTCATCCTGACCTTCTTGGCTTGCACCCAACACACTCTCAAAGTCTAATAAGACAACTATCACTTGTGGCCTGTGCACAGATTTTCTACTCAAAGGATGCAACAAGCATTAAACTAAACTTATCGAAATTCTTTAAATCTTCAGCACATGACATGCTCCCAATTTGGTCTGATTGTCACCTAACACCACAGAGAATAGCCAGACAATGATTTCACTGTTATGCCCACTTTACCACTTGTGGCTTTCAAAAAACAGCAATGTGACTTGAAGGTCCCTTAAAAGGTGTTATATTGGTTGAGAAAACCCTACAACTCTAATATGCAAAATGCAAACATTTGATTATCATTTGGACAAAAGGAAGTTTACTCCTAAGGCAGGTAAAATGAGCTCTCTTACCCATAACTGACTTAAAGCTTACAAAGGGGTGATCTTAATCAGGACAGCCTTCCATAAGCTTTGCGTTGACCAAATAGTTCCTGTGTTAAAGGGGCATATGTGGAGTGCTTTGCATTAGATAAGTGACTTTAGTAGATAGTGTGGACATTGACTTTTGATAAAGGTTCTTCCTGTTGTGAGGGATTGCCGGCCATATATATCCGGTCCACACCTCCAAGCCGTTAGATAGAGCTCTCCGAAAAACATGGAAGTGGCCCAAATTCAAGCAGGGCCATATGGGCATTGTAGTTTTTATAAATAGCCTTGCTGGATACCATGGGGACCACTAGGAGCTGAGCTGGGTGGAAGTGTGGCAACGCGTCTGGGAGTGTGGAGGATTGTGATTATTGAGTATTGTAGTGATTATTGGTGATTGATGATTATTGTGGAGTGGAGGGTGCTTGGTGCACATTATTATTATAAAATAAATAATAATTGGATTTTTATCTGGTGTCTGACGTCTGATCTGAGGGTTCAAGGGGACGGCAGTGCCTTTATCTTTCACACTGTATAAAATATAACCTGGATCCCTAAGTAAATCATCCATGTAACACTGTTCAGGGTGGCTGCTGTTACATAAAGTAATAGTCCCTCCTTAGAGACTTCAGGACAACAGGGACCCTGCACTATCATTTTCTAAATTGTTACAGGAAGAGAAATTCACCTGTTACTTGAAAACATCTCTACACTAAGCCAGAAAGTGGTGATAGTTGGGTTCATGTCATTCTTAGCTAAGTGCGATCCCAAAGCACCTATAATATGCCATGTGTCATTAAATAAAGAGAATTTCCACCACAAACAAAGAGTTGGGGAATAACCCCGTATATTGTCCAGCGGACAAAGCAAAGAAAATAGTTGAAAAACAATCAAAAGACTTCAAAAAAGCAATTGAGAAATTGAAATAGGGAAATGGCATTTTTATATAGAAAATGATGGCTGGCGGAAATGATGTGGCAGGAGATGACGTCGTAATGTGTGAACGGAAGTGGCGTCATCATCGGGAGACCAGAAGTGATGCTAATGAGTCATGGAACCTATTGCTTTTTTGATAACAATTACACTGGACAACAAATAAACCCAAAAGAGTTCAGGGAGAGATTATCTTATGTATTTTGCCTTTTGATCACAAAAGTCACCTTTAAATTCTCCTATTATGTTACTTTTTATTGCAATTTCCTAGTTTTGTGATCTCTATTCATAAGCATACATATTCAATAGAACAACTGAAAGTGGAATGTTACTAGGAATGCATCTTAGATATGCAATGTACTTTTGTTAAATGTGTTAATTGGACAGCCATGCCAAAGAGTCTCATTACTCTGTAAAAAGTATAGCACATAAACCACTTGTCGACCCAAAATAGATGTTTTTGTGCCTTCCTCACATAAAACTTGGACGAATGAAAATTTTTTAATTAATAATAATTATTAATAAACCAGGAAGGTGGAAGATTTCAATATTTGAGATAACTGTTTCCTAGAATAACTGATGCTAAGATTAAGAAAGGCATATATGTTGGTCTGCAAATAAGACATGCCATTAATGATGAGCAATTTGAAAATCTGCTAAAAGGGAAATTAAATGGAAGACATTCAAGGATGTTATTTACAATTTTCTTGGCAACCACACAGCACCAAACTACTGTGTGTCCAGCTAGTTCACAACATACTTCAAATATACAAAACCATGAACTGCAATGTGTTGCTAAAGACTAATTTTATGCATTCAGACCTGGATTTCATGTCTGCTGATCTTGGCACAGTCAGCGATGAACATGATGAAACGTTTCACCAGGATATTGCAACAATGGAAAAATGGTATCAGGGCAAGTGTAATCAGTCAGTTGCTGGCTGACTATTGCTAGACACTGAAACGAGAAGCATCAGATGCTGACTACAAACAGAAAAATCATCAGCAAAATATTTTAGCTCAGTTAAGGTAAGTGTCAGCATCATTAAGTGATTAAGCATACTAACTTTGAAAAAAATGTTACTTTCATGTTTCTCCAAATTCATTAGTGACACAGACAAATTGGAACATATTTGTGTTTAACTAACCCTAACCATAACTTAAAGCTGTCTGTCGTAATCATCCTAGACTTTTCAGGAAGCATACCGTTTGTGTTATTGATTAGACATTCTTATGGGTTTGATCACAGTTACCTTCTCTCCATTTGGCTATTGAACCCCTCTGATTACTCTTTCTCTTAACCTTAAAATCCCTTTTCTTTTTGCCTTTTTTGCTTAAAACTCTTTTTAAAAACATTTTTTTTATTCAGAACTACCCTTATCTACTTAGACATAATAGTAAAGCAGTATGGTCTCTTTGCAAGGGAGTGAGTGTGAATGTCTTACTTTCACTGTTTGTCTTAAGAGAGTCCTTTCTGTAGAGTTTATAAAATCTAAAAATACTGTAACCGTGTAAACCCTGTAACCATGTAAAAACTGTGTAAGCCCGTGCTGTAAAAAGCCCGGGTTCCTTGAAACTATTGAAATTGTCAGAAAAAAACTGAAATGTAGAGATGTCAGGTAATTGAAAGGAACTACTCTGGGTGTCTCTCTCCTAGGAGGGTTTGTTTTGCCGACGTGCTCGCCTTGCTTGTGTGTTGGCGTCAGGAGGAAAAGTGAAAGGGATACCATTTTGCCAATGTTAGTGGCTAAACCACTTTGTCTTTCCTCTGAGGTTTTGTTTTGCAGACGTGCTCGCCTCACTTGTGTTATTAGCAGCTAAGCGAGTTTTCTGTTTCCTCGGAGGTGGAGCCCTTACCCTGACTCCACCTTCTCACTTCCAGGCCAGACAGACACACACACTTCCACGCGTAGACATTTATATATAAGATGTGAATCTTCATCACCTTCATAATTGTATTTGACTTTCAAGTTCTTAAATATAAAACAGCATTGTTTTGCGTTGATCACCGGCATGTCAAGCTTGTTATAGCACAAGCAAATGGCCACCTGCGTGCTACTGCTAACACTGAATAAGCTCACACCTTCTGGTGCATGCTGTCAGCACAGAACCGGGAATGAACAGATCAGATATAAATTTATGTTACTTGTAAAAATGAGCTTTTTTCACGTCCACCCTCTCCCTCCCCTCCTGATCTGACCCTAACTAACAGTGCCAGCATAAATTTACACCCGATCTAACTGTGTTTTCAAATAATATTGCATTAGTGCAATGATGTTTTATGATTGGTACTATTCAGGTCTTACAATGATTTCTTCAATATGTCACATATATTTGTCTCTTTATTTTTTTTCCCGATGCTGCGCTGACAGCATGAACCAGAACGCGTGAGCTTAGTCAGTGCGAGCAGGAGCACGCAGGTGGCCGGTTACTTGTGCTACAACAAGCTTGACCTGGCGGCAATCAACATGCTTGTACTGTACAAGGCATGCACAGGGGCCACTGAGAAATAAAGAGTGTTCATGGTTCACCTTGCAGAGGAACATTCTTTCCTCTGTATGTCCTGGAGTCCTGTGCAGACTGGGCAGGATCAGGTAAAAAAAAACACGGTCACTGATTACAAGCGCAAGAAGGTACGTGAATGAATATGAATAATATGAATAATGTTGCATCCGTGCCACAATGTTTTCTGAAATGTACTATAAGGTCATAAAATGAATAATTCCAAATATCATATAAACCTATGTCTCTGTTTTTTTTGTCAGTGTGGCCTTTGACATCATGGACCATAAGGCACATACTAATTCAGCGTAAGCAGGAACACTAAATAAAACTGACTAAAAAAAATCAAGTGACAGTGAGATATGAATAAGGCAGATTCGCCAGCATTTGTGTGTCAGCTTTTATCCATCAAGATCAGAGAATTTCTAGTTCGATTATCTCAAAACACCACTCACATCTACAGTTATTCCCAGTTTCAGATAAAAAGTAACAGCGTCAGATCCCTGGGGGGCGGTAGTATGTATCGTGATTGTGACCGAAAGAATAAAAGTGAAAAAAAAAAGGTAACTTTTACAAGTACTATACATTTACAGTGGCTGTTACAGATGCAAATCAAATGTATGTGTTTATTGTATAATATTAACAATAAGAGCAGCTCACTACTCAAAACGGTAAATATACAAGGCAGTCAGGATCGAATGGGGAACTCTTGATTACAAGTCAGCAGTTCTTACCGCTACACCACGGAAGCTGTTGCATCATCCTTGAACCTTCTGTGAAAGTGTTTATTTGGTCTTTGCACTTCAAGCTTTACACATTCTATAGTTTATGACTACATTTTGTCATTTATTACTAAAATATGAAAAATGTTTCTGTTTTAACGATGTGTTTACACAGATTATTGTAGAAACGGAACACACATGAAATGCATGTGTTCCAAATAACAATCTATTATTTCCATTCTAAAACTCCAGCACTTCACTCCCAGATAATGAAGGCTAGAACTGGGAGAACTTTGCGGCTGTTCTGTGGCGGTGGGAGGATGGAATGGTAGGCTGTTTGCTGCTTGTCTTGATTGGCACATTTACAAGACAAAAGTTGCTGACTGAGAGTTGCGAAGGAATTTAAGGTGGGCCGGATTTTTTTTCGTAGGCTTTGGTAATTCTAGTGTTAAGGAAATCTGCTGGTCTCCAATATCCTTACACTGTACCTTGAATGAAGAATGTCTACAAGTTTCACAGTCATGAAACATTATTGTTATAAGATATTGCACTTGCTGACTGAAATGAAATCAATCACTGTGAAATTTCTAAGGCCTATAAAACAACTTTATTTTGTTTCAAATTATGCACTTTATATATTTTATCACAAGCTGAAATTGGTCTCAGAAAGATGTATAATGAGCAGCAATTTCTACAGTGAAGCTGCCATCTGGAGTTAGAGAGTAAGTAAAAGAATACCATATAAAAATATAGTCTTCATTTTTAATGTCAACTCTTTTGTTTATTATGTGATATGTGAATATAAAATATCGAGAAACCTTTGTCACCTTCATATGTTTGAACATTTATGATGCTGGAGTATAGATTTTGTCCTGTTATTCTGTTGTAAGCTTCTCTTTTTGTTTAAACATCTTTGATTTTGCATTGACATTTTCGTGATATGAAATAAAGCTACTGGTCTACTTTTTAACCAACAGACAAGTGAAAAAAACAAAACAAAAAAAGAAACAAAAACAAAAGTAATGTGGAAGAACTCCCTTTCCATTTAGCTTTATACTGTCCATTTTTGTTCATTTCCAAGTACAATTACAGAACACATTTTGCAAACTAGCCTGGTGAACGACCAGCTAAGATCATTTTTTTAAGTTAGTACATTGAAGATGACAAAAATTAATGATGTGAATGTCTTTTACAATGACACATTTGCTTTTGTCTTCCTATTTAACTCTTCCATTAATGAGATTTATTTATATTTTGAGAGGTCAAAAAGACAGTGTTATAGCAATAATTTAAGCAAGTGTCAGTTTTAAATAACTTTCTTTTCATTCATGCTAACCTTCAAAAGCATGGTTCTTTAATATTTCTAAACATGCCATTTAATATCCAGTTCATCACTGCCTGAAACTAAATACCACAGTGTTGTCTAGGAACATTAAAAATGGATTTGAACATGAAGAGAATTTGTCAAATTCATTTTATGACAGAAACAAAAGTGCCTGGCCCAACCTCCTAAACCTGCATAACAGAAATAGTACTTTGTTTTCCCACATATTTAAGGTTATGCATCTGGATATTAATATTATGAGAGGTAAGCATAAAAGAACGAAAAGTGAACCGATATGGAATAATATGCTGGACAGTATTTGTAAATTAGTCAATACCATTTTTGCCACATTAATTTGTTATGTCATCATCATTTAGTTGTTCGATAGTTTTAGAAAGTGTGCTTAATATAGACATAGATAATCTTTAAAGTTCAATCATTATGAAATTAAAGAACTGTACTTATCTGAGAAAAAAATAACAGCATTTGAATATGGAAACAGTTTCCCACCTAAAATGCAATTTATGATGTTTGAAAAAAATGAGCCTCTTAAGCTGATATCACATTATGCAACTTCTAGTTGTTTGGTATGCCACACTTACAGATTGCTGTTATTGATCTTGTTGCTAGACCATGTCAGTTTACACGACAGAAAGTTGGTGGACATGTCACATTTAGCGAATCAACCTTCCAGCACAGTCATGCTTGTCCTTTTTTCTGACAGCCAACATCATGCAGCCTGATGGTGCCACATGTGTACGAAGAGTTAGCAGGTATGGCAAGTTCAGCCACAGTCTCTGACTTTTTTCTTTTTTCCTTTCTGTTGCAGTACGTAAAATACAAAACATCAAACAGATGAGCTTCTGTTAGGTTTGCGATGTCCAAAACATCCATGTTCCATATTCCTCATCGCTACATTCTATGCATTAAACTTCCTAATAAGCATACACACTGTGCACGCCTCTATAACTGAAGACAAATTCAAACCTATTAGATTTTGTTAGAGCAAGCTGTGGAATCATATGGATGAGTAGCTGGGCATCTCATGTTATGTCACAATATTCATAGGAGCATCCGACCAACTGCCTCCGACTCACTAAGATCTTGTAAATGAAGGCTATGACTGAAAATTACTAGAAACGTTACATAATGTGACATTGCCTTTAGCCAAATTAGCTAAAGCAGCTCTTCTACCTAATGAGTGCGTTACAGCACCACACAGTCTCATCAGTTAACTTGCAATATTCTTATATGTCACTAAATATTATTTTTCATTACCTTCTCAGTTACCAAATCTCTAGTAGTTGAATCCTCAACATTCAAGTACAGTGATCAGATATTTTTTTCAACATTTTTCTTCCTAGACAGCTACTCTATACTGTGATTTACAGCCTTTTTTGAAATAGTCAACATTTTAACTCCAGCTATTTCATCAAGGCAATTGATATTCTTTTTTCTGGAGAAAATGCTGGGTCCAGAATGTTCCAGGACAAGCTGGATGATAGATGGTTTCAGTTTTATTTTGTCCTGTTTGATTTTTTTTTTGCAGGCTCTGTCTACACAAGAACAAATTATTTCAGTTAGCATTTTTAGTCAAGCTAAAAAAGTTAGGAATCTTAATGGTTAAGGTTAGGTTTTTGCACCAGTTCATTACCGTCATATTTGTGTTGCTTAGTCACTGTTTAAAGTGTTTGTATTGAGTGTGTTCTTTATTTTGGTGGTGTTTTGGCATTTGGGTCATCACGTGACAATGGCATAATTTATGTGCACCTTAGGTAAGTATTGCCCTACCATTGTATTGTATGCTACACTTATTAATGAGTGAGAGACTACAAACGCAGCTCTCTGTTTCTTTGCAGTTTGTTTTTTTTTTGGTGGTTAAAAGTCAAAAAAGAAATACAATTTTGTTTGGAAAAAGTTTTTTTTTTCCTCTGTGGAATTACTAAACACCCCAACCAGCTGCTTCACTCTCGATCTGTATGTCATCTTGCTTTATATTCATGGGCTGTGTGTTTTTTTTACTACTGACTTGCTGATTTGTAAGCAGTTCGCATTTTACTTAACAGTGGTTGTCGGTTTCCTTAAGTCTATCAAACATTATTTTGGTGTATGCTATGAATACTGTGACAGTCTTGTGTTTTGCTCCTCATCCTTTACTTGATAAACACACACAGCTAGCAGCTGCCATGTCCTGATTTGTCTGCATAACTAACCATTCCCTATTCTTAGACACTGCATTTCAAGTCACTGTGTGTGTAGCTCCCATTAATCAACACTTGGTCACACTCCTGTTTGTTTCTGGTGCTGCTCTGTCCAAATGTACAGCTGATGCTTTTTTGTGTTTTTTTCTTTGCCTGTTGCCTAATTTCCTATGCTTCTTATGGCTACAGTCACACATCTGTTCAGAACTTGTCATAATACACATCATTTTTTATCGTCTAAAACTTGCTTGGGAAGGATTTGAATTTATTTTTATTTTTTCCATTTATAATTTATGAACTGTAAATTATGGGTCATGTGACCGCAATCATCATGCTTATTATTTAAATAGAAGTTCTGGTGGCACAAACATAGATTATACTTCAGTTGGATTAAAATAAACAACAACCTTTTGTGCTAGTACTCCAAGTGCTAGATTTGTTTCAGTTTTGGTTAAATTTCAAGTTACAGTTTTTTTTTTTTTATCTATTCTTTGAGTTTTGGTTTGCCAAAGTGCTTTGATTCCTCGAAATGTTTTTGTTTTCCCAGTGTGTTCACTTTGCTTGCCAATGACTTTGAATCTACTTCACCTTATTTTATGCTTATTTTTCCACTCACAGTAAACCCAGAGACTGTGTTTTAATATTCCATTTCAGACCTTTTAAAGATTTTAAGGTTCTATTTTGATCCAGTAGTCTTAAAGGGAAAACTATTCATTGTTGTTTTTTTCTATTTTATTTTAATTCTTCCAAGTAAATAATGGCAAAGATACTGTTGTGCACAAGTGTCACAAACATGACATAAAGAGTTATCCATCCATCCATTTCCCAACCCGCTGAATCTGAACACAGGGTCACGGGGGTCTGCTGGAGCCAATCCCAGCCAACACAGGGCACAAGGCAAGAATCCACCACAGATAAAGAGTTATGAAACCTCCAAAAGACACACAAAGCAGGCCATGAACTTCACCGGCCTTCACAGAAGAAGCTTACCTCAGGTCATCATGTCTCCAACTACCATCTGCAGGCTTCAGCCTAAAATATACCAAAATGTCTTACCAGGGAGAGAGAAACCATGAGACTCTGGCTCGTGGAGATAAGCTTAAGAAAGATACTTTATAAGTAAAATATTTATTGAAAAAGAACAAAACTAACAAAAGGATAGGCAAAATGGGTTTATCTAATCCACAATCCGATATCAAAATCCAAAGACAGAATCTAAATATATTTGAAAAAAACAAATACTCAAGAAACAATACAGTAGTAAAATACTACAAAAACTCACTGAACCACTGCTGGAACCTTCTCTTTCACCTCCGTATAAAGGATGATGGTGGTCCCAGCATCTGTGACATCATGGTAGCCCTGCCTCTTAGAGTACCACCCACAAACTACAAGGAATATGTCAGAACATTTTAAAGACACAGTTCATAAATATCAAGCAATAAATAAACCTAATATAATTTACACAAAAATAATAATAATAATAATAACAATAAAAAGGAAATTACACATAACTCCGCAAATGAACCCTGGCTGTAATGTAATAAATAACACCTTTGCCTATTTCTATAATATGCCCCTCCACAAACATTTAAAAAAATGACTGCGATCCAGCTTATTAACATGCATTGGTTAGTACAGCAACAGAAGTTTAAAGATATGTCAACTCTAAATATAGTGTGAGATTACAGAACTCTTTTGGGACCAAAACGGGACGGTTCTATTCAATAAGGGCGTGCACAAAAAGGCGAGCTTCAAAAGGGCGACCTC
This sequence comes from Erpetoichthys calabaricus, assembly GCF_900747795.2. Lineage (NCBI taxonomy): Eukaryota > Metazoa > Chordata > Cladistia > Polypteriformes > Polypteridae > Erpetoichthys > Erpetoichthys calabaricus. Next base: position 168,945,817 of record NC_041399.2, on the reverse strand, counting down.
AATTGGGCGCGGTGAATAAAGGCAAACGCAACAAAATTATTACAGAAAATTTATTAGATAAAGGCAATGATTGAACGTATAAAAAGGCGAAAGAAAGAATATTAAAACATTCGCTCAATTGAGGTCGCCCTTTTGAAGCTCGCCTTTATTTACGCGTGCCTTTATTCGCTGCGCCCAATTGAGGTCGCCCTTTTGAAGCTCGCCTTTTTGTGCGCGCCCTTATTGAAGGATACCAAACGGGACGGGACGCCAAAGCGTGATTGCCGCATCTGTGGAGGGCTGCTTGTCTGTTGCCAAGGCAACTGCAGGTTCGCAGCACAACAGCATAGCACAGAGCAAACACACGGGTGATCGTAGTCGCATTATAAGCACCTGTCACCAATGGATGATGCAAGGAATATTATAAATGCGGGGAAGAGTATAATTTGGACACTTACCTGGCCCTGGCCCTGGCCCTGACCCTGCCTGACTGCTGTGTCTGTGTATAGGAGAGTGGTAGATCCCACTACAATAAATAACCATGCTGTTTCTGTTTCAAGTAGAATAAAGCTGGTTTTGCTAAAGTACTGAGAACAAGCCTCATGTTTTGGGGTGCAAGACAGGGATTCATGCGTCATAATAGCTATTTAAGGTTTGGTAGTTGTGAATAGAGCAGTGTCATTGTCCCATATAGTAACAACATCTTTGTTTCCTGATGCTTTATATTGTAACCAGTTTCTTAATTAGGAACCAATTATTATCTTTTTAAAGTTCCCTTGTTTATCTGGGTTTCTTTTTTCTGTCCTTCTGTTGGAGATACACTGCAATGTGTGATATCAGTGTTTACAAATAAGTAAATTCATTTGTCTTCATTTAGGTTATTTCTTTGTTTAAATTTCTAAGCTTTTCTGTATTTCCCCATAATTGTTGTAATTAACAATGAGAGCACAGATGTACTAAGTAGTAGCTTATTTAATTTTATTTGCATTAAAACTGATCTTCAAAAAGTGGGCTGTTTTAAAAACAAATAGGATATAACTAACAAAATGTAAACAAGTTAACCCTTTACTGTGCAAAAACCATAATCATATTTATGATGCATTTCTTTACATTGTACACATAGTAGACCATTGTGGTATATAGCATAAGAGCAAAGAAACAATTAATTAAACAAAATCAGTTAAAGGGTTGAGTCTGATTTTTTTTTTTATTTATGATATTGAATCAGAATAAGAATTCACTCCAAAGATTCACAAAGCAGTCCTTCAGTTTATTGCTTCCTCTTTCAAATGTCAAGGCCAGACATTATAGATGATACAATCTGATATGTACTACTCTTCATATAAACATATACTTTATAGCTTTCAGGCAATCCTTGTTCTTCTATATGAGGGATAAAGATGGTAGTTTATTTCATGACTGAGCTGTGTCATATTCTTATTTAGACTGTCATTCAGCAAGGTGTTGATAGTCTTGTATTTGTGTATACAGCCAATGACAAAGAAGTTGTGTTCTTTCTCTCTGTCTTGTCTGTGCAGCTGACCGACTAACAATAGGGCAAGATATGTCTTGCTTGTGTCACCACTGTGTTTCCAAATAGTCAATTACAAAGCAGCAGCTTTCATCTAAATTCTGTCAGCCGTTCTACAAGTTATAAATTGGTGTTTAAAGCTCTTAGTTCTAACCTTTGCACTATCTGTGATTAGGAGTTTTATATTTTTTCTCTATTAAAGCAATACACCACCCCAAAAATTATTTTTATTTTTTAAAATCTCACCTTACTCGTATTGCATAATCCTCATGTCCACTCATCCGGTCATATGCTCACAATGTGCAAAACAAATGTATGACCAATGAATGAGATGGAGAGGTGGGCCTTTATTTCAAAAGCATAAATACACTCTCTTGTTCCCCTTTTTAAAAATAAGGACCATCACCATTGATCTGCCAATCTCACGGCACTGGTCTACCATTCATGAAGATACTTTTTAGCCAAACGATACCCAATATTTTTAACACTCCAATCAGAACTCAAGGAGCTTTTGCTATGCTATTGTTTATATATATATATATTATATATATATATATATATATATATATATATATATATATATATATATATATATATATCCATCCATCCATCCATTTTCCAACCCGCTGAATCTGAACACAGGGTCACGGGGGTCTGCTGGAGCCAATCCCAGCCAACACAGGGCACAAGGCAGGGAACCAATCCAGGGCAGGGTGCCAACCCACCGCAGTATATATATATACAGTGGTGTGAAAAACTATTTGCCCCCTTCCTGATTTCTTGTTCTTTTGCATGTTTGTCACACAAAATGTTTCTGATCATCAAACACATTTAACCATTAGTCAAATATAACACAAGTAAACACAAAATGCAGTTTGTAAATGGTGGTTTTTATTATTTAGGGAGAAAAAAAAATCCAAACCTACATGGCCCTGTGTGAAAAAGTAATTGCCCCCTGAACCTAATAACTGGTTGGGCCACCCTTAGCAGCAATAACTGCAATCAAGCGTTTGCGATAACTTGCAATGAGTCTTTTACAGCGCTCTGGAGGAATTTTGGCCCACTCATCTTTGCAAAATTGTTGTAATTCAGCTTTATTTGAGGGTTTTCTAGCATGAACCGCCTTTTTAAGGTCATGCCATAGCATCTCAATTGGATTCAGGTCAGGACTTTGACTAGGCCACTCCAAAGTCTTCATTTTGTTTTTCTTCAGCCATTCAGAGGTGGATTTGCTGGTGTGTTTTGGGTCATTGTCCTGTTGCAGCACCCAAGATCGCTTCAGCTTGAGCTGACGAACAGATGGCCGGACATTCTCCCTCAGGATTTTTTGGTAGACAGTAGAATTCATGGTTCCATCTATCACAGCAAGCCGTCCAGGTCCTGAAGCAGCAAAACAACCCCAGACCATCACACTACCACCACCATATTTTACTGTTGGTATGATGTTCTTTTTCTGAAATGCTGTGTTCCTTTTACGCCAGATGTAACGGGACATTTGCCTTCCAAAAAGTTCAACTTTTGTCTCATCAGTCCACAAGGTATTTTCCCAAAAGTCTTGGCAATCATTGAGATGTTTCTTAGCAAAATTGAGACGAGCCCTAATGTTCTTTTTGCTTAACAGTGGTTTGCGTCTTGGAAATCTGCCATGCAGGCCGTTTTTGCCCAGTCTCTTTCTTATGGTGCAGTCGTGAACACTGACCTTAATTGAGGCAAGTGAGGCCTGCAGTTCTTTAGACGTTGCCCTGGGGTCTTTTGTGACCTCTCGGATGAGTCGTCTCTGCACTCTTGGGGTAATTTTGGTCGGCCGGCCACTCCTGGGAAGGTTCACCACTGTTCCATGTTTTTGCCATTTGTGGATAATGGCTCTCACTGTGGTTCGCTGGAGTCCCAAAGCTTTAGAAATGGCTTTATAACCTTTACCAGACTGATAGATCTCAATTACTTCTGTTCTCATTTGTTCCTGAATTTCTTTGGATCTTGGCATGATGTCTAGCTTTTGAGGTGCTTTTGGTCTACTTCTCTGTGTCAGGCAGCTCCTATTTAAGTGATTTCTTGATTGAAACAGGTGTGGCAGTAATCAGGCCTGGGGGTGGCTACGGAAATTGAACTCAGGTGTGATACACCACAGTTAGGTTATTTTTTAACAAGGGGGCAATTACTTTTTCACACAGGGCCATGTAGGTTTGGATTTTTTTTCTCCCTAAATAATAAAAACCATCATTTAAAAACTGCATTTTGTGTTTACTTGTGTTATATTTGACTAATGGTGAAATGTGTTTGATGATCAGAAACATTTTGTGTGACAAACATGCAAAAGAATAAGAAATCAGGAAGGGGGCAAATAGTTTTTCACACCACTGTATATAGATATAAAATCTCGCCATACTTTTGTAATACATTTTATTCCCCAGGAGTTGACATTTTGTGACTTGGTTGCCTGGAAGTCACTACAGTGATCCCCCGCCTATTGCGGAAGTTACGTTCCAGACCCTCCCGCGATAGGTGAAAATCCGCGATATAGAAAGACTACATTTTTTTTATAGTTTAACCCTTAAAATACCACTCCCCTCCTTTAAACACATGTAAACTTATTAAAACACACTTTGGATACACATATGATACATGGATGTCGGGCTAAACATATGAGTAACATAATAATAATCATCATCAGTTTTACCTTCTCCTGTATGGTCAAGGTCTTCCTGTGGCGCTTAGGCTCACTGCTACCAGAAGGCTTACAAGATGCAGGACGCATGGGAGCCATCGCAGGGCTTAAAACAAAACGAAAAGTTCACAAACATTTGCTCAGAAAAGTCGGACCACAAGCAAGGTACGCGATACGTGATTTCTCAGGGACCCACGCTCACTTTTCTTGCGAGATTACACCACGTTAGCAGCAGCTAATCAGAGCCCAAGAGAATAAAATCCGCTCTGATTGGTTGAGTCTCCTCTTTGTAAGAAATCATCTGGGTGCTTTAACACAAAAATCTTTGTCTGCTGAAAACCGTATGCTTTGTTATGAATTGGCTGCAAAGTACACTACAGGTAGGATACATTTATTGAATTTTTCTGCGATATAGCGGGGGCACGATAGCTGAACTGTGATAGAGCGGGGGATTACTGTATATTTTTTTAGCAACAACTCTTGTTGGTAGTCTTATAGTTTTTGAACACTGTGATGTTGTTTTATTTTGTTGTCAGATCACCTATGATGCACACCTCACATGAAAGATACTACAAGGGTGAGTCAAAAATTATCTGCATTCTGGCTCTAGAATTTATTTTAATCAGCTTTCAGAAAAGACAGGTACATCATTTTTCAACATAATCTGCCTGCGTTTTAATACACTTTGTCCATCTGTCAACAAGCACTCGTATTCCTAAAAGAAAGTTTTAGGCTGAGCTGCTAGCCATGAATGCACCGCTGTCTTCACATCTTCATTGGATGTGATCTTCATCCTCGTAGGGCTTCTTTCAGGGGACCAAACAGGTGATAGTCCAATGGGGCAAGATCAGGACTGTAGGAAGGATGCTGTAAGATCCTCAAAATGAAGTTTTTGTAGAGTGTCAACAGTGTTGGCAGCGGTGTGCAGACGTGCATTGTCATGCAAGAACACAATGCCTTTGCATAACAGTCCTTTACATTCTGTCAGAAATTTAGTTTTTAGCTATTCAGTGAGTATCTCACTGTAATAAGCACAGTTGATTGTTTAACCCTTTTCCTAATAATAATCCAATATTAGCCCTTGAGAATCCCAAAAAACTGTAAGCATCAATATGTCAGCTGACGGTTGACTTTTGAATTTTTTCTTGGTCGGCAATTGAAGATGTTTCTATTCCATACTCTGCCATTTACTCTCAGGCTCAGAGTCATGAAGCCATGTCTCAACACCATTAATGATTCTTTTTAAGAAACTTTCACCTTCCTTAGAGTATCAGTCCAAATTTTGTTTGCAGATATCCAAACACTTCTGTTTCTGCTCTTCTGTGAGTTGTTTTGATACCCATCTCGCACAAACTTTTCGAAACCCAAGTCTCTTGTGGATTATTGCATAGGCAGAACCATGGCTGATTTGGAAATGATTTGTCACATCATCTACTGTCACCTTTCCATTCAACAGAATCATTTCACGTGCACACTCAATGTTGTCATCAGTCATAAACATAGACGGGCTTCCGGCTCCTTCTTCGTGGCTGACACTTGTACGACCTTCCTTGAACTTCTCTATCCATTCATACACACTTCTTTACGACAAAACACTTTCTGCATACTGTTCACAAAGTCTTCAATAAATATCAGTACCAGGCACACCCTCAGACCACAAAAAATGAATCACTGCACGTTGCTCTTTGTTCGTGCATATCACAAGTGGGGCAGCCGTGCATATCACAAGTGGGGCAGCCATTGTTTCTCACCCTGCAGTTACCAATGATCTGACGTAACATGTTAACACCAGCACAGCAGTGACTGTGGAGACAGGGACCTCGTATGGAAAGCGTTGATAAGACAGTACTGCGAACAGAAGTTTTAATATAACCAGAGTGCAGAATAATTTTTGACTCACCCTCATAATATAGCCTGTTAGGTTCTTTTCCTGATGGTTGATAGGAAGAAATTTCAAAACCAGATATGTAACTGTTACCTTTAACATCTTACTTGTCTCACTTCCCTTTCTGTCCCCCTCTTTTTCAACCCTAGGGACTTCTAATGGTATGCTGTTTGATGACTGCGATTGTCTTTCATTTTCATTCCTTTACCTCATCCCAGTTTATCACCAATGGAGGATAACACAAAGCGTCCTTTATAACTTTAAGGGATTGTACCTAGACAATGAATGACCAATCAGTACTCAACTATGCTAGTAATCAATAATTGTACAGAGACGTTGAGTTTACATTCTTACTTAATAATTATCAGTAGTAGTAAATGTCAGGAATATAATGAATTATGCAACCTGAGTGGGTTCATTCAGTCTTCATTCCATCCCAGATGACAGTTATCAGATGGCCCAGCTCCTTAGTTAAAGATTATATATCCTTAATCAAAAAGTAAAAAAGAAAGATTTCTTGGTGCAGACAGAGCTCCTTTGCAGGTGTCCAGCAGTTGAACAGACAGCAAGTTCCAATTTAATGCCTGTGGATCCTCTCAGACTATAACAAAGGCAGTAAATGAAACAAGCACTACATTTTTCCAAAAACAGCCTTGACTGAACTGAACTAAAAAGTGAGCTGAAAAATAAGACTCTTTTAAAGAAAAATCTATTAAAAAGGTGACCACTATCTTCTCTCTTCTTATCCAAATTAAGTGTATACACCAGGCTTACTGTCCGCTAGCAAAGTAGCTAACGTTGTTACAGATTCTCAAAACACAGGAAACTTATCACACAACCCCAAGGCTGATTGCCATGGAAATCAAAAGCTGCACTAAGCTTCAATCAGGATGCCTCAATAAAATATTGTGAGGTCCTATTTTACTTCCAGCTTTCTCAGACTACACTTCACTCCAGTTCAGTCTGGCAATTCTTTCAGGCCTCAGTCATTTACCTGATACCTGTCAGTTAAAGGTTAATGCATCTCCCAAACAGATGTCATCACACTTCCATCCATCCATCCATTTTCCAACCCGCTGAATCCGAACACAGGGTCACGGGGGTCTGCTGGAGCCAATCCCAGCCAACACAGGGCACAAGGCAGGAACCAGTCTTGGGCAGGGTGCCAACCCACCGCAGTGTCATCACACTTCTCAGAAGTTTATCTAACTTTTAGACAGAAGACCCAAAACACAACAAAGTACTACTGAAGGAATGGATAGCCAGTGTGGTTTTGCCTATATATTTCTTCTGACTTCAAGTTTGTTTCCATCTTCATTTTAGCATTTGTTTTTTTTCTATTTAAGGATACTCAGAGATTCGGCTGTCTAATAACATTCCTCTTGCTTTTCTCCTTTGAAAGCCTGTCACTAAATTTTTATTTTATTTGACCTTTTTAACTTGTCTGTTTGCCAGGCAATCATAACAGTTTAATTGGAAATTTAAATTACATGTTGGGATGTATATTTGTGAACGTGCATGTGTATGTGTGTGTGTGTGTGTGTGTGTGTGTGTGTGTGTGTGTGTGTGTGATGGACTAAAGCTGTACCCAATATCAAATATCATCATGATAGGCTCTGGTACTTCTATAACACCTAATTGAATTAAGACATGTATTTTACATGTTCAGAAACCATGAAGTAGACAGTGTAATCCTTTATTATCAAGTGTTCATTCTGAGATGACAACACAGAAACCATGTACTGCCCAGTTATCAGGAATACAGTAAATGAGAAGTATGTCTCTAATAACACAAAGGGAAAAGTAGAGAAATTAATCTAGTGTAGCTAGAGAAATGGTGGGTGGTTGAACGCAGATGGTTGTGGGTGGATGGGGAGGTGTTTGGGATTTCTCAGGCTTTAAATCATAACACTCCTGTTAGTAAGTCAGAATAAATGAGCACCAAAACTAGGCAAGAAGAATATTACTTTTTTATTATAAACTTCTGCTCCATTTGTGTTTACAAATACATTTCCTGCCCATTCAGTCTACAAAATGTGTTCATTGGTTTTTCAGGAAATAATTCTAGTATCTGTTACACATTTTGACAAAATCTATGTATACTGAGTGACTGAATTTTATAAGTACACATTTTAATATAATATGCTCATAGCTTGATAGCTACTGTATGCCAAGCTTTTGCAGTTCAGACTATAATGACAGTGGCTGTACTGCTAGTAATATTAATGTCAAGTTTATGAACACAGAAAAAGCACAATGAGTAAACTTTTAAATTACGCTGTTTCTTTGGTTGCAGTGAACTCAGGCTCATGAAGGGATGCTAATTTCCCATTGGGATTAATAAAGTATCTATCTATCTATCTATCTATCTATCTATCTATCTATCTATCTATCTATCTATCTATCTATCTATCTATCTATCTATCTATCTATCTAATCGAGCACCTGTGGAGGAATACGCACCTGCATGGGCACTTCAGGTTCAAAATTCAGTTGAAACACATTGTTATCCAATGAGGTATAATCAGAATCTGAGATGACATACTGAAATTATTCCTGAGAAATTCAAATTGTAATCTGGAATAAAAACATGAATGCTTGGAGGAGGGTTTGCATGAATTATCCTTTGTTCAGGAGAAGGTCACACTCTTAATTTCTTGAATAAATATGACTTTGTATTATGATTTATGATCAGATCAACTCTTTGACCTACACTGCCAATAATAAAAATGAACAGTACATAATGTTTCTAATGGCAATTAATGACAATGTTAATTAACTAGCAAAGCTGCAGGTTAAGAATCACTTAATATGTATTTCTGCTAAAACATTTAAACTTGAAGTCCTAGAACTAACCACAGTCCTAAATCACAAGAGAAAGTCTGTAAATGACCTCTAAGAAATGATGATCCCAGTTACAGTACAATATTTAAGAGGCAGAAGAAAATTAAAAATGTCATACCCCTTCATGAACGAACAATCACCATAGCAGCACAACTCCTTCGCCAAATTCTGCCCAAAAAATGCGTAATCACACTGCGATCAGACATTCTGGCATGTCCAGAGAAGACTCTGCGTGTGCAACCTTCTAAAATATGACATACTTAGTATCACACATTGTGGCTTTTAGCTGACATCGAAGCAAATCATGGAAACTTCTTGATTTTTTTTTTACACCATTGGAGATGCTATATAAATTGGCAAATTTACTCATACACACGGGCTGCCTACCTGAGACAGAAATAAATAACCACTTTCTAAGAGGAATTCCATGGAGTTGCAGGTAGGGCAATCAGATTTAAAGAACTGCGTCATTTCTGAGCAATAATAACTAATAATAGACTGGCTGGTGGAACAAGCTCCCCACCTTCAGCCATTCTGTAGAGTCCCTTGCCTTTTAAAGAAATGTCTCTGAAGACTGGACAGTCATCATGCTTATTAATATAGTTTAAATTTGGGGGTTCTGTAAGGAAGAAGGCAACAATATGACTTCTGCATTATATTGTATATACACCAAATAATCAGTGCAAATATCAATGTGTCATTTTAAAATAATATGAGATGACATTTACATAATTACTGTATAAATGTGCAGCACAAATATCTGGGGCTTAACGTTTGAATGGGGTAAGTTAACACTTAAAGAGTGGGCACTGTAAGTTTTCTGTTGCGGATTTGTACACAACAGTAATTAACCTCTGGTTTCTTTTAGCATGTATTTATACTGAACAATACATCGTTCAGTGAAGGCAGGATGACTTTTAACATCTCTCGCATTAATAACTAGAACAACTTGGGTCTTAGTCTTTCTTAGTATTATTGATATTACAAAAGCAGAATACAATGCTTAACATTTCAAGCAGAATAATATCATTAGGGATACATTTTGCACAATGCAGCAATTTACAACACAAAGTTTACACAGATTTCACTGATTAACTCTTTTATACATGTGGTATTCCTTCACACCATCTCCCTTTCCTTGTTTACTGAATTATTACAGTTGGAACTTACTTTGAAAACAGTTACAATTTACATTAAACAACTGTTTATGCTGGCTTACGTGATATAGCGGGTCTGCAGCTCTGAACGAATGGCTGATGAGGTAATTGGGACGTGAAGCTGCGATCGTTCTCAGTTGCGTCATTGGCAGATTGAGATGCTGCGCCCACGGAGCCGTATAAGTATGAACCAGCACAGGAACAAGGGAGAAGAAAGAAACGAAAAAAAACAAAAGAGGGAGAAAAGAAAGAGAGAAACAAAGGCTTGCAGAAAGACAGTGCAGCATTGGAGCAGAGGAAGAGGACGAGCCAGCTGGCTAAAGAGAGAAGGCAGCACGGTCAGAGGTCCTGCAATGGAGCGAGGGATCAGCGCTCTAGGGACGGTTCATACTCACTGATTGTGCTGAGGAGTGGGTGCGATCGTGGTGGCGTCCTCTCCAGGGATCCGAGGGACGACTCTGTGGGCATGAAGGATGACAAAAGGACAACCGAACCCGAGCGGTCAGGCAGTCAAGACCAGGGGTCAGGATTGAGAGGACCGCAGCTGCTGAAGTCTCTCCAGCTGAATGAGCAATGGGTGAGCTGAAAGACTTGGAAGGAGTTGGGCTCAGCTCGTATGATACAGTGTTTGGTTGTTTTTACTCTCAATTTAGCCTGGTTTTAAACATTTGGATTTTTTATTGTATTTATGGATTATTTATTTATGAACTTTGAGCACTACGCTTTTTGGACACTTTTCACTTGTTTTGTAATAAAAACACTGAAGCACTTTGCATCTTCCCCTTACTTTATGTGATTTGTCCTCATAATGGTTACGTTATCAACAGTGGCAGGTTCAAGAGGCTCCCAAAACTTGAAGAGGGAGCATGTAGTAAGATCCGCACAGTCAGAGCTTACCGCCCCAGATACAAACAGCTGTAGAAAGCCAGTAGGCAGTTTTCAGTATCACTAGCAGAAATGACGAGCTGAAAGGAATGATGTTTTCTTGCCCGATATTTTCAAGGCTGTCATATTTTAGATGGCCTAACACTGCTTTATGCATTCAAATTATACTAAATTTGTTTAATTTTATATTTAAAAAGGGGTAAAATGATGACAAATTAAAATATTTTTAGTTGTTTTTGAGGCAGTTCATGTATTTGATTGTGTACTTGCTACATCTACAATGGAGACAGAATGTTAAAACCTTTTGTTTAACAAAATTTAACAATAATGAGTAATCTCTCAAATTTAAAACTCACTAGAGGTTTGCAGGTCCAAAATGGCAATAGTAGCCAAATTAATTGGCAAACGTATACTCCCATATTCGTGAGAAATCCCAGTGCTATAATTCAAGCACATTCCCAATAACAAAAGGGTGTAAAGCCTTAAAAGGCTCAGAACAAATCCTCACCTCAAGCAGCCAGCCCCCAAACTCCACAGAGAATCTCTGGCCTGCACATGTCCAGAATGGGGGCCCTAACTTTAAAAGTTCAAAAATAAGTTAAATGTCTCAAAGTACGAGGGAAATCCCAAAAGTAAGGTCTCCTGTTTTTTTAGAAATACAAACAACCGTTTATTTTCTATAATGTTTAAATCATTTTAAAGGTTAAAGACTTATTTATTTTTCTACATAATCGCCATTTTGGTCGATGCATTTTTGTAGACGCTGTGGTAGTTTTAGAATGCCCATGTCATACCAGCTCGCTGCCATGTCTTTCAGGAAGCGTTGAACCTCATCTTTCACCTCTTCATCGGAGCAGAATCGCCTTCCGGACAAATGTTCTTTCAACTTAGGGAACAGGTGGTAGTCACTGAGTGCTAAGTCCGGACTATAGGGTGGGTGGGTGATGAAGTTCCAACTGCCGATCTTTACGCATGTTTTCCTCAACCTTCGCGACTGTCTCGTCGGAAATTGACGGTCTCCTGCGCGAACTTTGCACTTGGCGGTAGCGTTCAACGGGAGCTCCATTTTCAACGGCTGCCAAGCCAAGATTGAACATCCCAGTGAAGCCGCACATGCTTGTTTGGGAGTGGAGGAAGCACCAATCACAACAGTGTGGCCAACAGCCGTATGAACAGTTTCTCTATGTCCCCACTGCTTTGGAGACCTTACTTTTGGGATTGCCCTCGTAAATCAAAAATTCCCTTCAAAAAAAGGAGAACAGTAAACCATCTCTTGCCTGAAAAGACAAGGTCAAATGTATAATCTTTATAAATAAAGATTTTTATTTGTAAGTCAGAAAAGAAGGACAAACTGACAAAAAGATGAAAAAAAGGCCAAATGATTAGCCTAAAAAAGGCAATCCAGAGGAAACAAGTCCCAACATCCAATAACTAAACAAATAATAAAAGCTAATTAATCCAAGAAAAAAGAAATACTCAAAAGCTCTCTATGAACCTCAATGATCCATTAAAGAATCCGCTCCTCAGCCTCACAATAAATAGGCTGAAGGCGATCCTTTAGTTGAGTACTCAGGTTGGGGCCTGCCTCTTGGGGTTCTACCCACAAAACACAAGGAATGCAAGCAAAAGACATAAAAGCATAATACACATAAATGAAATAGTTAAGTAAAACATGACTAAAGAAAAATATAATTTTATTTAAAGTTCAAACAAAAACAAAAACAGAATTAGTAACAAAAGATGGAAACTTATAAAACAACAAAAATATTAAAAAAACATTATTTATATATTTGGCTAATACCTTTAAGGTGACTTACAACATTTAAGATCAAATTGGTTACATTCATTTTATTTTCCAGTTGGATCACAGGTAGATGAAGTGATTTGCTCATGGATACTCAAGATTTAAACCCACAACCTCAGGTTTTGAACTCCAAAGCCTTAACTACTACACCTCATTAGAATTTAAAAGAGTAATGATAAATGTAGCACGGAGTATTTTATAATAAACAATATTCTATGCTCCTATGGAAGGATCTAGTTCATTAGTGGACTAATTGCATAGGGTGACCAAACATCAAAACAACATGAATAAAGTGTGCAACAGGATGAGGACTGTCACTGGCTACAAGCAGGCTGTAAAATATGCAGGGGAAAGGGATAAGGTTTGACTCATTCTTGTCAGTTCAGCACCCCCCAACACTGCTATCCTCTATGTGCAAGCTGAGGAGGTTCTGAAATACCAACTGCCATCTGCACCCTGCACCATTTTCCCTAACAATGATGTCACACCTGTGGTCTCCAGCCCCCCTTCATGCCCTGGACTGTGTGTCTGTGCTATTGAGGAGCGAGATGAGAAAACTCTACATAAACAAGGCTTCAGAGCCTGATGCAATCTGCCCTAGGGTGCTGAAAGCATGCCAGCAAGTTCTGTGGGGTTCTTCAGCACCTGTCCACCCTTTTGTCTGAATTTACAGATAGCTCCCCAGGTGTGGAAAACATCCTGTGCGGACCCAGTGCCAAAGAAAGGACATTGCAGTGATCTCAAGGACTTCAGACCAGTTGCTCTTTCTGCATACATCACAAAGACCCATTAGAGGTTGGTTCTAAAACAGCTACAACCCCTGGTCTCAGAACATCTGGATCCTCTGCAGTTTGCCTATCAGGCATATATAGGTGTGGAGGATGCTGTCATCTACATGCTCCACAGAGAATACTCCAACTTGGACAAAGCTGACACCACAGTCAGGATAATGTTCTTTTCCAGTGCTTTAACACCCTTCACCCTCATCGCCTGAGGAAAAAGCTCAAAGCTTTGAATTTTGACACCTCTACAATCTACTGGATCATGGACTACCTGACCAAAAGACAGCAATTTGTGAAGATGAGGGAATGTGTGTCAGAAATGGTGGTTTGTAATACTGGAGAACCTCTGTCCTATCTCCCTTCCTGCTTACCTTCTACTCAACAGATTTCCAACATAATACCAGCACTTGCTATCTACAGACATTTTCAGATGACTCATCCATCATAGGCTGCATTAATAATGTAGACAAGACAGAGTACAAGAAGGTTGTATAGGACTTTGTCTTGTGGCACAAGGATAGCAACTTTCAACTCAACATCAGCAAGACAAAAGAGCTGGTGGTGGACTTTTTGGCATGCCAAGAAGACTCTGAGATCAGTCACCCTTCAGGGGGAAGACGTGGAAGTGATGCAGAGCTATAAGTACCTAGAGGTTCACATAAACAACACAGTGGTGCTATACTAGAAGGACAAGAGCAGAATGTACTTGTTAAAGGGGCTCAGGTCTTTTGATGCGTGCAGCAAGCTGGTAGAAATATTTTACCAGTTCCTAGTAGCCAGTGTGGTGTTCTACACTGCAGTTTCCTAGGGAAGCAACCTGTGATCAAAAGAAGCACAATGCCTGAATAAACCTATTGGGAAAGCCTGCTCCATCCCAGGACAAGCCCTTGCCACACAGGATGCTGTTGTGAAAAAGAGGATGATGACAAAATTGGATGCCATCATGAAAAATCCCTGTCCATCCTCTTCAGGATGCACTATCTTGGAGAACATTTAGCCAAGGGCTCATTCCAGCACGTTCTGCTAGGAAGCGCCTCTGGGGGTCTTTTCTGGCCAATGCTATTAGGCAATTCAATACCTCTGATGTACTTGTTAAGTTTATTTTTATTTATTTATTTATTGATTGATTGATTGATTTATTGGTCATATTATTTGTAACTGTTTTTTGCTTCTGGTGCTGTATGAATCTGAATTTCCCCATGGGATTAGTACAATTTATCTAATCTAATATCCTCTTTTTGTAGGACATTTACTCATTTTAGCCTGACTGAGATTCCTTAAATTTTTCAGAATTTTGTTTTGCTTGGTACTGATGATGTAAACAATTATAGACATGCATATTTTTACTGGTAGATGTTTTCAACAAGCACACAGTGTAACTTGGTGTCGTGCGTATTGGTTAGTAGACAGTACTAGAAAAATTGGAGAGCTTTGTCTAAAGAAAACCATATATGAAAGTTTGACAGGAGAATGGGACAGAGTGACCTTATGACTGAACACCAGGGGTCTCATGTATAAACAGTGCGTACGCACAAAAATGTTATGTACGAAAATTTCCACGCTCAAATCGAGATGTATAAAACCTAAACTTGACGTAAAACCAAGCACATTTCCACGGTAGCTCCAACCCTGGATTATGCAAGTTCTCCGCTCGGTTTTGCAGACTGGCGGCACCCAGCGTCAAAGCAGTGCTTTTGTTCCCGTGTGGTTACCCTTTCTTTAGATCCACATCCCTGACGCGGCTTTATCATATACACTGAAACTAACTGCATATTGTTTATTAGTTTAATGTATCTGATTGTAATTAACCACATAATGTTCCAGGGAATAGCCAAATTATTCCAAATACCATAGTTGCTTTAGTGTTGTTACTCTCACTGCACCTTCTTTCTCTTCTTCCAGCTGCTCCCGTTAGGAGTTGCCACAGCGGATCATCTTTTTCCATATTACTCTCACTGCATCACTCGGAGTATTTATATCACTATATCTGAGTAGGGAATCACAGATCTACAGCAGAGAATTACCATTATACAGCATCAAGCACATGCTGCCTCAGCCGTGCTGCCTATTTGAACTGCTCTCATGTGACAAACGCTTCAGAGCTTTTCCTGTATTGACCTTGCGGTTCAGAAACAGTTTCATCCCAAGAACTATAAAAGCACTCAATCAGTCCATCAAGTGCTCCTTGTAAAACTGTTTGTACTTATAAGTACAATTACCTCACTGTAAACTTGCGATGCAGTTATAATATTGCACAACCTGAGCCACTTTATAAAGCACGTATTTACATATGATGATGATATAATTTTTAAGATGACATGCAGCAAAATATGTTTACAGTAATCCCTCCTCCATCGCGGGGGTTGCGTTCCAGAGCCACCCGCGAAATAAGAAAATCCGCGAAGTAGAAACCATATGTTTATATGGTTATTTTTATATTGTCATGCTTGGGTCACAGATTTGCGCAGAAACACAGGAGGTTGTAGAGAGACAGGAACGTTATTCAAACACTGCAAACAAACATTTGTCTCTTTTTCAAAAGTTTAAATTGTGCTCCATGACAAGACAGAGATGACAGTTCCGTCTCACAATTAAAAGAATGCAAACATATCTTCCTCTTCAAAGGAGTGCGCGTCAGGAGCAGATGTCAGAGAGATAGAGAAAAGCAAACAAATCAATAGGGCTGTTTGGCTTTTAAGTATGCGAAGCACCGCGGCACAAAGCTGTTGAAGGCGGCAGCTCACACCCTCTCCGTCAGGAGCAGAGAGAGAGAGAGAGAGAGATAGAGAGACAGAGAAAAACAAACAAGCAAAAATCAATACGTGCCCTTCGAGCTTTTAAGTATGCCAAGCACCGTGCAGCATGTCGCTTCAGGAAGTAGCTGCACAGAAGGTAGCAACGTGAAGATAATCTTTCAGCATTTTTAGACGAGTGTCCGTATCGTCTAGGTGTGCGAACAGCCCCCCTGCTCAATCCCCCTACGTCAGGATCAGAGAAAGTCAGCGCAAAAGAGAGAGAGAGAAAAGTAAGTTGGGTAGCTTCTCAGCCATCTGCCAATAGTGTCCCTTGTATGAAATCAACTGGGCAAATCAACTGAGGAAGCATGTACCAGAAATTAAAAGACCCATTGTCCGCAGAAATCCGCGAACCAGCAAAAAATCCGCGATATATATTTAAATATGCTTACATATAAAATCCGCGATGGAGTGAAGCCGCGAAAGGCGAAGCGCGATATAGCGAGGGATTACTGTATTATATTATACACATAAAACTTTAACTTCTTTTAAATAGTCTATATTGTTAATTATTAAACACGTGAGGACACGGTGCCGCAGCGCTAGCTAGTTCAGGGACTGTTCCTGCCTCACACAGTATTCTTGCTGGTAATGACGCGACACAGGAAAGATAGATGGATAGAATAATTAAACATGTACTACGAAGATATTTTAATGTTCCTTAAAAGTTTTGAAGAATCGGCGTTCTAAGCTTACAGATGGCTTAACGTCTATTACAGAACTGATTGTGTGGCAATTGGGTATTTGGAGAAAGAAAAGGAAGGACAGGAATTGGGGGTTAGTACGTTTGAAAGAGAGAGTACTGCTACAATAAAGTATTTCATCGAAGGTCGTGCATGGCGCAGCAAGCATCTTGCGTGAGACATGAACAATCACTGCACCACCGTG
The DNA here is from genome assembly GCF_900747795.2 of Erpetoichthys calabaricus. Lineage (NCBI taxonomy): Eukaryota > Metazoa > Chordata > Cladistia > Polypteriformes > Polypteridae > Erpetoichthys > Erpetoichthys calabaricus. The sequence continues at coordinate 168,928,602 of NC_041399.2, read as the reverse complement.
TTCCCATGTTTAATAACATGCTTTAACTCCTATCATCGTGAAAATGATATCATGTATACATCTCAGTATTTTAATTATTCAGAGAGCTGTAATATTACGAATGTAATGGATTCTGTGTCCTGTCGGAGGCAGAGAAATCCCAGAAGCACATAGTGATTCACACACATAGAGCACATAGAATATAAAATACAAAACAAAGCATTTAACATGCTACTTTAGTTACGATGTGATTTGAGAAACTAGTAAATTAAACAATTTTAAGATGAAGTTTATGATGTTCTACTTTAATGACAAAATAAACTACGTGATTAAAGTGGAAATTTCGAGATTAAAGCACATTTTGTGCTTTTTTATTTCTGTACCCTAATAAGCTTTCATAAGGCTACGACTCGCCTTTTCACGGCGACTTTGATATGTGACAACTTCTTTTTTATTTCGGGCACTGTGCGACTTTGTGAAATTGAGCTTTCGAGTTTCTCCAACATGCCATGTCACTCGATCAACTTCCTTTTGTTGATTATATCACTGTTTAAACTAACAAATTTTATGTTTTCCTTGCCTCCACTTGGTATTTGCTGAAATTCTTCTATTTTGCCCCGTGAATTTACCATTGTCTTTTCACAGAAGGCTGAGCTTAAGGGCTATTTATATTGATTTGCATATTAAAAGAGGCATAATTCTGGGAGGAGTTGGGGTGGGACAGAAGGCGCGTGCACGTGTGTTACCTTCATGCTGACCAGATTTATGTAGCAGAAGAACGTGGAAGTTTACGTACGCACAGATTTATGCATCTGGATTTTTTTGTGCATAAGCACTTTTCCACTTTTGTCCGTATGCCATGTTATAGTGTGAATTCTACGCACAGCATTATACATGAGGCCCCAGATCGTAGGTACAATAAGTGCCTCAAAAAAAGTGTAAAATTACGGACAGGCTAAAAAAAAGCCAAATGTACTGCATCTGACAAGCTGGCACATAAGTGAGTGTAGCAGGTAAAGGCTTTAACTTGTAAGAAATAAATGATTATCTTACAAATCATGAAATTGCTGTTAAGCTCATCAGCAAAATTGGCAGACTATTTTGTGAGACGGGGTAAAACAGAACATGTTATAACTGCAACAGAGAGGGTTTTGTCATTTCACACATTAAGCAATGCAACAGTTACAAATCTGATTGTACTTTCCCAGATTTCAACATAGTCCAAAGATTGTCATGTGTGTAGCCTAGACAGATGCAATCTTTAGTGCTATTGCTGCATCACTTGCTGTTGAAATAGGTCATTTGAAGATATAGCTCACTGTGGCATTGCCAACTGATGGCCAAGATCACAATGCAGTCAAAATATTTGCAGTCATGGTTCAGTGTTTTGATTAGAAGAAAGCCGATGTCAAAACACACACAGTGAGATGGTGAGATGGTTGCAGAATATGTTAAGGAAACTTTGCAAAAGAATAGACTATCAAAGAAATATATAATGTTTACTGGCAGCAACTGCAGTACACTGTTCAGCATAATGAATGAGAGAAAAATGTATTAACAACTGTTTAGCAAGTTCACCAAGACATTTAATAAAAATGAAAGATTGTCGATGCATGCACGTCAGAGGGTCATCTTCCCAGCTCATCTAAGGTCCGTAATACCACTCCAGAACAAGAGGGGGCAGTGGCACTAATTATGTCTTCTTTCCTATCCGCCAAAGTGCTGAGAAGACACCCAGTGAGGGCAGCTGACTCTGCCCCTTCCTTTCTTCCGCCTATAAGTTTCAAGGCTGATAGACGGAGGTGTCATTCTGTAATCAGAGCACCCCACAGGATAAAGCACCATCTTTGTGACCTACTTTCAAAGAACCCTTTGTTTAAGCCCTAAAAGGTAACCTGCTTTTGTTTTGTTTGCATCTATGTCTTCTAGAATATGATCATCCTATAATTGGATAGGAAAAGGGAAGGACAAATATAAAATAGCATCAAGATTTTAGTTCTGACATTTCTTATACCTCGTTGCTCTCTCAGATTAGCAGGGTCAAAAATTTATGGTGTTTGAATTGATGGATTGTATTATCTAAAGAAAGGGTGCAGGAAAATCTAGTTGATAAGTAAAGTTTAACATATTTTTGCTTTTTTTCTGGAAGTGCATTGTGCATATGTGCATCTGAGAGTACAAGAACTGTAAAAGTATTTTTTCTTTGAATATTACTTTCACTGTGTGTTTATATACAACAATATTTACATGCTACAGTATTTACAGTATACACATACATTTTGATATGAGTAAAATACTGTCATGCAAGACTACACAGAACAAAAACAAGAACCTGTCTAACAAATTACATTTTATGCAAAATAGTGAACCCTGTCTCACATCAAAAAAAGATAACTTTAAATTAATATAAGGCAGTTTGAGAAATAATGTTAATTCCAGTGTGCAACTTTTAATGCTTTCCCTTTGATTTTTGGAATGAAGTCAACCCTCCCTCAGGATGCAAGCGAGTGGATGCTGGCTTTCCGCCCCCAGCTGCTGGCAAAAAGCTGTTTTGCATTTACTAAGTGGATGAGGAAAATTCAATGCTGTGCTTAGCTACAGCTAGCTGCAAAATTTGACATGGTACCGCAAGACTTTTATACAAACCCAATTGCATTTTAGGAACTTTAACCTGGATTGGTTGTATTTTGGCAATTGTAAATTAACTACTTGAATTTTGAATGCATTTCAAATGTTTTTTTCTATTATTGAGGCAGCATATTCAGTACATTCTCATATAGATATTATTCTCTAGTTATGCTTTTCAAACGCCATTCTTTTTAATGCACAATTGTCACATTTACTATTTTGCATTTTCTCAGGCAAATGTGTATGAAATTTGCACATACACTGTAAGAGCAAAAAGTGTATGGATACCTGACCATCACAATTATATGAGCTTGTTGGACATCCTATTACAAAATGTGGGCATTAATGTGAAATTGGCAACCCAACAACCACCACTAACAGCCTTCACTTACCTGGGAAAGCTTTGCACAATATGTGCCCTTTCATTCAAAAGAGGGTTTGTGAGATCAGGTACTGATGTTGGACAATAACACCTGGCTAGCAATCAGTGTTCTAATTCCTCCTAAAGGTATTCAATAGGGTTGAGGTCAAGGATCTGTGTACGCCATTTGTGTCCCGCCAAATCTAACTCATCAAACCATGACTTTCTGGACCTGGCTTCGTGCATAGGGGCAGAGTCATGCTGGGACAGAAAAGGGTTTCCTTTCCCAAACTGTTGCTACAAAGTTAGAAGTGGACAGTGGCCTAAATTACTTTGTATACTTTAGTATTTACAGTACCATTCAATGGAACGAAAGGGGCCTAGCCAAAACCATGAAAAACAAGGCCAGACTATCATCCTTCTTCCAGCAAAATTTGCAGTAGGCACTGTGCAATCCAGATGGCAGTATTCACCTGGCATTTACCAAACCCATTTTCTTTGATCAGACTTCCACACAGTGGAGTGTGATTCATCGCTCCGGAGAACATGTACCACTACTCAGAGTCCAAAGGTGACATGCTTTATTTTACTCCTGCTGACACTTTGTATAGTATATAGTGATCTTAGGCTTGTGTGTAGCTGCTCAGCCATGGAAACCCATTTCATGAACCTCCTGATGCACCGTTCTTGTGCTGATGTTGCTTCCAGGAGCAGTTTGGGACTCTACTGTAAATGATGTAACAGAGGATGGGCGAGTTTTAAATGCTATGTACTTTTGCATTTGGCAGTTTCGCCTGTGAGTTTGCGTGGTCTACCACTTTGTGGCTTAGCTGCTGTTCTTCCTAGACACTTCCAGTTCACAATAATAGCACTTGCATTTGACCACGGCAGATCTAGTAGAGCAGAAAAGTCATCTACCGTCTTGTGGCAAAGGTAGCATCCTATGACAGTGCTACATTTAAAGTCATTGATGACACATTCTGCTGCCAATGTTTGTCAATGGAGATTACATGGCTATGTGCTTGATTTAATTTAATTGGTGTGGATGAAGCACCTGTCTTCTTATACAATATGCTACCGTGGCTGTCCATTTGTCTGTCCAGGATTTTAAATCACCTGTAGCTCGCAAACCGTTTGAACTATTGACCTGAAATTTCGTACACATATACTACGCGATGTCTACTATCCACTTTCAGGGTGATGATTGAACTCCAAGGTTATTCCTCTTTTTATTTTTATTTTATTTTATTGTAGAATTAACTCTCAGCAGCAGCCAGCAGGGCGGCCGTGCGGCACATGCATACGATGCCATTCTCATCCCTACCATCTTCACTGTCACTTCCCCTACCTTTTCATATCTTAAATTATTCCTGAGGCAGATTGAAGACTTAAGTGCCAGCTTAAGTGAAAAATTGAGGAAAACCTTTTAACGTGAAAAGATGTCGACGAAAGAAGAGAAGAAGCGGGCCGGTAGGGTGGAGAAAAGAAGAGCTGCTCAGAAAGCAGAAAGCGCATCAACCTCTGAGCAAATGAATGCTAAACATACAGAGAAAGAGGATAAAAACTAGGAATACTCAAGTCAAGTACCATTACTGGTACAGTGATCCCTCGCTATATCGCGCTTCGCCTTTCGCGGCTTCACTCTATCGCGGATTTTATATGTAAGCATATTTAAATATATATCGCGGATTTTTTGCTGGTTCGCGGATTTCTGAGGACAATGGGTCTTTTAATTTCTGGTACATGCTTCCTCAGTTGGTTTGCCCAGTTGATTTCATACAAGGGACGCTATTGGCAGATGGCTGAGAAGCTACCCAACTTACTTTTCTCTTTCTCTCTCTTGCGCTTTCTCTGATCCTGACGTAGGGGGTGTGAGCAGGGGGGCTGTTCGCACACCTAGATGATACGGACGCTCGTCTAAAAATGCTGAAAGATTATCTTCACGTTGCTACCTTCTGTGTGCAGCTGCTTAGTGAAACTTACTTACATACTTAAAAGCTCGAAGGGCACGTATTGATTTTTGCATGTTTGTTTCTCTCTCTCTCTCTCTCTCTCTCTCTCTCTCTCTTTGCTCTTGACGGAGGGGGTGTGAGCTGCCGCCTTCAACAGCTTTGTGCCGTGGTGCTTCGCATACAGCCCTATTGATTTGTTTGCTTTCTCTGTCTTTATGACAGTCTCTGCTCCTGACAAGCACTCCTTTGAAGAGGAAGATATGTTTGCATTCTTTTAATTGTGAGACAGAACTGTCATCCCTGTCTTGTCATGGAGCACAGTTTAAACTTTTGAAAAAGAGACAAATGTTTGTTTGCAGTGTTTGAATAACGTTCCTGTCTCTCTACAACCTCCTGTGTTTCTGCGCAAATCTGTGACCCAAGCATGACAATATAAAAATAACCATATAAACATATGGTTTCTACTTCGCGGATTTTCTTATTTCGCGGGTGGCTCTGGAACGCAACCCCCGCGATGGAGGAGGGATTACTGTATTCAATAATTTGGAAGGGTGTTCACATACTTTTGGCCATATACGTAGTGTTTGTGAGTATTAGTTACATTCAAAATAAATGTTTTTGTACCCTGAATTGAGTAAATGAGAATGTAATCATGAGTAATTCGGTAAATATGCTAACTGATCACAGTAAGCGTGCACATTCTTAACTCATTGTGTATGGTTATTTAATAATATTGCACATTAAAACATTATTTTACCTTGAAATCCCTGGCTGATACACATGGTCACTCTCTATGAATTATCACAGGAGTTGCCAAAATAAGCACCTGCATCACACAGTTGGAAGGCTGCAGCAAATTGCACTTGTATTCAAACAATATGTAAATCTGGGCTGCTTTTTGTTACATTTCTGGATAGATTTTCATACTCCGTGTACTACACTTGAAATTCCCAATTCGTTCAATTAAAAAAAAAAACACACACTAAAAATGTCAGTTATCTCTAAAAGGCAATGTAATGCATGACATGTTTGGTTAGCATTAAAGCATTTTCCTAGGAAAATGAACATGTACTGGCAATGAACTTCTTTTATTCCCTAAGCTGCTTTAAATAATGTCTTGGCTCCTGCAAACGTATTGTAGAATGCCAGCTTCAAAAAAATCAATGTATGTTATCAATTAAAACATATTCTAGGGTCACAGCCATCTTCATTCTATCTGGCTAGCTTCAATAAGCAAACAGCTCTGAAAGAACTAATATAAAAAACAGTAGATGATAACAAAGATCTGTTCCACACTGTTAGGCTTGCTGCCAGTCATTCTTTATTTTCCTTACCTGTTTTCTTAAATAACAAAAACTAACACAAAACAAGGAAAACAATAAGCCAGCACTGCTGAAATCAGTTTACATTGTATTCTACAAGAAATAAAATAAGCTATATTTTTATCAGTATAGGACAAAATGGTGAATAGCACCTGTTATATTTCATTCCATCTTTTATTCTCTTTCTGTTTTTCTCCACAGATGGTTTTAAATCTGACAATATTCATTAAAAGTTAAAATGTGAATGCTTAAAAAAAACAAAAAAGAAAACTTTTCATTATTGTAGTATAATTAATATTGTAAAAAGATCACAATGAAACAGGTAAAGGTTTGGAATCTTTCTTTAATGTCCAAGATCCAACTAAAGAAAAGGGAAAGATAAATAAAGCAAATAAGGAATGGACGTCATTATAAACAGAAAAAGCTTACTTGCTGGGAGCTCCATCCTGCTCAGTAGATTGTGCAAGGTTACATTCGGACTCTTGGCTTAAATAGCAGCAACATGGGATTGGAAGGTGGATGTGATGTCAACCTTCATTCTGCGGTTTCTCATTTGCTCTAAGGACATATGAGGATAAAGACTGTGTATCACATGAATTGGTTTCTTATTACCAGATTCTATGAAACATACACAGTTTGGGGCTTTACATAATGCTTAATGACATAAGGGATTGTTACAAGAATTTAACATTTATATGTTTGCTTATTGGTGTGATTGAAACGCTTCATAATCATTATACGTAAATAAACCTAGCTGATGAAAGGAAAGGAAGCTGTTCTATTAGACTTCTTTAGTTTGCCATGTTGCATTAAACAACAACACAAAGGGGCTTCAATGGCCTGCAATAATTAGGGATATTCTTGTTGAAATTCATTTATATTCATTCAAGACTCTTCTTTATTTACTGAGTACAAAAAATAAGTGAAATTATGCTACTAATGTTTACAGTATTGCTGAAACTAATAACATATAGACAAATTCCCATGCTACCATTATTATTCCATGAATTCGTCTGGCAATCTTCCATCGCTAGCCCTGAAGGATCATTCAATCCAGAATAACAGTGCCAGCCACATAACTCAATTATACCGTATGTCTTACTGTCTCTTTCACAAGCTGCTAGAACTAGTTTTATTAGATTGCCTTATGCACTATGTCAAAATACAAAAGTATTTGCATCAGTGTTTTCATACCATAAAATTATCTAACTTCTATATTATGTCATAGAGAATTTGAAGCCTGAGAAGACCATGATATCCTTATTCTACCTTCCAGGAGATTTGTCATTTATTATAATAGGGGCATCATGACCTCATAGGCATATTGTATGCAAATGATATACCTTATTTCTGTTTTAGAGGTAACATAATCAAAAATATGTAAAGAGAAATAAGCATACATGAATAGAAAAGAATGGATCAGGTTTAAGCCACTAATAACAGCTACAAAAGGTAAACGTACACATACCTGATGAAAGCATATCTCGACTGACTATTATGGTATAACCAAGATCAGCCATAGTATAACAAAAATGGTGTCTTTCAAAGGGACAAATTTAAAAATGGAGCCAGGCTAAAATCTAATCTGAAAGATTAGCAAGAAAACCGAGAGCATAAAGTGCAAAATGAAAGACAAAAGTAAAGTGAAAGTAATAACATTTTTAGCTTAGGCTGAAATGTTTGGGCTGTTGATGCTGAATCTAAATATTTGGATACATGTCAGTGTACATAGGCAGCCCACCATATTCATGTGACCGACAGAAATTATTACTGTGAGCAACATGTCAAAACATCAAAATTGGCATCGCTAGCATTAAAATAAAACATCTATGCAATTATTAAAACTGATGAATTAGAAATCAGAACTATGTGTCAGGATTCTTCTTAACAATATTGTAAAAACACCAGGGGTGTGTGAAACGGAAGAATGGATTTAGAAATCCGTGGGAAGCTGGTGGTAGTTACTCCTGAAAAGGACCATTGGTTACTTCAGTGGCCAGACCTGCTATCAACTTCCTTGGCTGCTCCTCAATGCCACTCATGTCCTCTTCAGCCCTATGGACCTCCAGCTGCCTCATCCCAGTGCCTGTGTTACCAGCCTCACCTAACTCCACAAAGTTGGGTGACCGGTATGCCTCTCTGTCCCCCATCTCTGTGAGCTTACCCAAAACCAGGGTCCCTTATTTAAGGAATTCCCATGCTGATGAGTTTTAGCAGCAGAGAGATGCGTAAGAAATGCTCTTTAAGTGCTGTGTCTGTGTGACCCCTCATCCAAGCTTGCACGTAGGCTGCTTTTATGGTAGGCTTATCCTGGTATTTCGGTTCCCCCTGACAGTTCATGGCCACCTGAAATGTGTGTCCTTCTCAGGTGCAGACTACAATATTATTTTTAAGTTTATAGGTGTTTTTAAGTAAATTATCGATAAAGTAAAATTGCAAATTAATTGTGTTGGCAAACAACGCTGTGGCAACCCCTAATGGGAGCAGCTGAAAGAAGAAGAGGAAGATTAATGGCAGAGCAGAATATAGTATTACATCTTGATTTCTAAAATTAAACCGTTGTAATCTTCTATGGCTTTCAAATTTCAACATGCAAAATGAGGCCTTTGCTCCTTAAATCCACACTAAGGATTTATCTGATGTAAAAATCCAAAATGTGCCTTTATCACAAAACTATAAGTAAGTTTCAGCCTGCATAGGCACCAAAGGGGAAAGCTCAGTACTGAACCAGCACAATCAGCAGTTTTACTTAATTTTTCTTTGGTCTCTCTGAGGTTTAGAATTCATATTACACATCTATTGACATTCAAATTGACTAAATATCAGATACTGCGGTGGGCTGGCACCCTGCCAGGGGTTTGTTTCCTGCCTTGAGCCCTGTGTTGGCTGGGATTGGCTCCAGCAGACCCCCGTGACCCTGTAGTTAGGATATAGCGGGTTGGATAATGGATGGATGGATAAATATCAGATATTTTTTTCATGTAATTTTCTTATTAGATTCCATTTTGTTTTTCCATGGAAGCCACCATTATGTGGCTTTCTTGCTGTGATACAGTCACCCATTGTTCATGGGTCATGACCTGTGCCTCACTAATGTGTTAGTTTAAATGTTGCCGCAGTTTAATTCCTGTTATCCGAGTTTACAGAGAAAACCACAAAGAGTTTAGCAAATAATTTGTTAATGATATTGTGGTCAATGAGTTTAGTGCTTCAAATTTTTACTTTTATTGAGGTTTGTGATTATAAACTTCAATATAGACTTCACAGTGTGACATAATTTCACAGTTTTGAACTCTGTTTCGTATTTTGACTTATGCTTCATCTTCTGGTCCACTGCGAATTCCACCTTGTAGCAGAGCACAAAAAGAACCTCTTAAATGGCAAAATCAAGGTGTATTACAAGGAATCTATGCAAAAGAGAAAGCAGAGAAAACAAATATGATGAAAGGGCTTGCCTAACCAGGTATACCAGGCCACAATTTAATAAATTAAAATGCACAAAACTGAGTAAAAATAATCAAAACCCATTCAAATCCAGATAGTACTTACAAACAATTGTAATTCCACAAAACTCCTTGCTACTTTGAAGGCATTTTAACCCTCAGCCAGAATATACAGGTTGAGAATGAATCTTTGGGGGGGCCCGCCTCCTGGGGGTTTAGACACAAAGCACAAGACATAATACATTCACAAAAAATTACCATACATAAAATAAAGGCAAAACAAAAACCTAATGCATAACACAATATTGTAAATTTTAATAAAAAGACAACAAAAATGTCCAGAAAAAAAACCCACTTAAGCGAGGGTTGAGACCCTGGATAAACCATGACAGAAACATTAGGCCATAACATTTAGAATGAATTCCAGCTAGACTGTTGAAAAACTCAGTTGTGGAAATCACACAATTAAATACTGAATACAATTAACACATTTTTATTGACCCACATTTTCAGTGATTTTTTTTTCACTGAAGTGTCATTTCAAATGCTCTTAAGAACTATTGACTGATTTCAAATGTATTAATACTGTTTTAAAAATATTTACTTTGCAGCTGCAGCTGTATGTAAAAACCACAAAATCTATGAAAAATTAAACATTGATTTTGTTTCTGTGACAGCCAAGAAAAGGGTTTGAAGTATAAATTCAGTATTTTTCAAGTTAAAGTTATGTCTTCGCAATCATTATATATATTAATTTGCCACATAAAACTGTGTTCTAAAGTGCAGCATTTTTTATACATTTTAAAAATATCTTCTCTGTTCTTGCAACTTACAAAGGGGATGAAGGGTACCTGAGTTCATAAGTGAATGAAAAAGACTTAAAAGAGACTAGAAATAATTATTTTATCACAGATTCTTGTAACTATTTTTCTTGAGGTTGGAATGCATTTCCTGTTTGCTTGTCTCTACCGTGCTTTTCATTTCCTTATTTAGAAGGATTAAGATGCCTCAGAAGAATTACAGTATTTCATCACTACTGCTCTGCCATCAAAGCTCTGCCTCTTCTGGTCCCGTTCCATAGTACAAGTGCCAGCATGGGAAGTTAGTATTCAGTTTGATCCAGTGCCTTTAGTAAGCACATCTCTGCTTCTTTAAGACAAGAAATTTCCCCGTGATCTTCCATGTGAAGCTTGAAAACCATGAAGACTGATTTAGATCATTTATGTTAGGTAGAATGTCCGGTTGGGGCTGGGTGGCCTCGGAACCCCTGCAGATTTTTTTTTTTCTCTGGAGTTTTTTTTTTTTCTGTCCTCCTGGTCATTGGATCATACTTTATTCTTTGTTACTTAGTATTGCCAAATCTTATTTTTATATTTGTATTTTTTATAAACATTTATTTCTTTATCTTGTAAAGCACTTTGAGGTACATCATTTGTATGAAAATGTGCTATATAAATAAATATTGTTGTTATTGTTTTCCCATAATCATTTTCTTTTTCTTTGCCTTTGGCATTTAAACAGAGTACTCCTAACTGGTACCTCAGCACTAGTTACACACAGCATATATCATGATAGTGTGTAGTGAGTAATGGTGCTTGTGCAACTGCACATATTGCTTTTTAATAGTTGTGGCTGAGTTTGGGATCACTACTCAGTTCATCCCTTTTTTATTTGACACAATGCTTTGTTTCAGCTTGTTCAATGTATTGCTTTCAATCCATATTACTAACCGAGAACGGTAAACCGGATATGGACGCAGGTACATGCCCATGGACGCAGGAGACATAGTGCGCAGGCGCCACACAAAAACGAGGAATCAGCCCCCCGCCCCAGAGTGAAACGGGAGAGACTATGAACGACACAGCCACACAAACAAGAGGAGTCAGCGCCCCGCCCCAGAGTGAAACGGGACAGACTATGGAGTCCACAAAGGTTCACAAATCAAACCCGAGATAGTATGGAAAGCGGTAACGACACAGCCACACAAAAAAGAGGATACAGCCCCCCGCCCCAGAGTAAAACGGGACAGACTACAGAGTCCACAAAAGTCCACAACACACAGCATAATCAAACCCAAGATGGTACGGAAAGCACAGGCGCCTCCACAGCATATGTGAATCACATTACAGTAATACAATATTATAAGTACTCACAGAAACAACAAACACAAGAGGTGTCCGCATCCCGCCCCACAGTCAAACCGGAGAGAGTACGGAGTCCCCACACGTCCACAAAACACAGCATAGTCAAACCCGAGATACCCATACACGCAGGAGACATGGTGCGCAGGCGGCTACAGCGCGATCCTCCGAGAACGAAGGAGACACGGCTCAAAAACGAAACAGCTCACCTAACGTGGATAAGAAATGAGGCAACGCGCCCATAGGTGACGACACAGCCACACAAAAACAAGGATACAGCCCCCCGCAACAGAATGAAACAGGACAGACTACAGAGTCCACAAACGTCCACAACACACAGCATAATCAAACCCGAGATAGTACGAAAAGCGCAACCGCCTACAACGCGCTATACACCGCCTACAACGAAAGAGCTCAACTAACAGAAATAAGAAATAAAGCAAGCGAAGCGAGCAGGGGGCAGAGCCCCCTAGTATTTTAATAAGACCTAAATATGAATTGAAAGCATTAAGCATCACCAGTGACAAACCCAGTTTCACATCATTGCAGTATTCCACAAATATTACTAATACTAACTTGATCCAGGGTGTTTTACAGAAATCATAGGGAGGGGTTCAATAGCCTATATACCTTGCAAAAGAAAAACTCTTGTCTCTTTCTTTGATATAACATTTTCAAATATGCTTAATCCAATTTGAATCACAGCCTATCGCAACAGCACTAAACACAAAGGAGGAAACCACCTTGGACTGGGCACCACTGCATTGCAGGACCCACACTCATACTGGGCCAGTTTTAACAATGTGGAATATGGCCTGCCGTTCATCCCGGCCAATACCCCCAAGCCGCCAGGTGGAGCCTGCCTGCAATATAGATGTGCCCCGAGTTCCAGCAGGGCATCATGGACAGTGGAGTTTTTCATCACAGCCCTGTGATGGGGTACCATGGGAACCTCCAGGGGACGCTGCAGGAAGGCCCAGAGACTTTTGTTTCACCTATAACCCAGAAGTGTGTCTTAGTCACGGCGACAGAGCGAATGACACACTTCTGGGTTGAAGAAAAGGAGCTTTTATCTGACCCGGAAGTGTTCACGGTCACATGGACAGAGAGAGGCGAATCACTTCCGGGTCAAGGACTATAAAAGGACTGTGGCAAATCCCAGACGTTGAGCTGAGCTGGGTGGAAGGGTGGCAACGCGTCTGGGAGTGGAGAATTGTATTGATTGTTTATTTGATTATTGATTTATTATATGAGTGTAGTGGAGTGGAAGGTGCATGGTGCACATTATTATTATAAAATAAATAATTGGAATTTTATCTGGTGTCTGACATCTGGTCTGAGGGTTCAAGGGGTCGACAGTGCCTCTATCTGTTACAACATGTGAGATGATATTATTTCAAATTGGAAAAAATCTAATTCACGGCGGTCTGCTGGAGCGAATCCCAGCCAACACAGGGCACAAGGCAGGAACCAATCCCGGGAAGGGTGCCAACCCACCACAGGACACACACAAACACCAAGCACACACTAGGGCCAATTTAGAATCGCTAATCCACCTAACCTGCATGTCTTTGGACTGTGGGAGGAAACCGGAGTGCCCGGAGGAAACCCATGCAGACACGGGGAGAACATGCAAACTCCACACAGGGAGGACCCGGAAGTGAACCCAGGTCTCCTAACTGTGAGGCAGCAGCGCTACCACTGTGCCAACGTGCCGCCCAAAATTGACATTTTGTTTAATGAATCAAAATAACCAAAAAATATAAAAATTGCGTGCAGCTTTGAACAGAAGCTATGTGCCTGCAGAAATGCTTAGTAGAAGTGCAACAGATTAACCATGTAAAATATTTATTATTTATTTATTGACAACTTACTAAGCAAAAAAATGACAATGCAATGGACATAACTGCAAGATTTTATAATAATAAAACAACATATTAGAAAGAGTATATGGAAAATAAAATTTGCATTACCTTGAATAAAGTGCTATGTGGCACAGAAGGATAAACTTAAGTGATGTTAAAAAACAGAAATTAAATTATGTGATATCCTGGTACAAAAATAAAATACAAACAAAAGAAGAAATCAAGCTTTTCTGAAACAATGAAATATCTTTCCCAAACATGTAATATTATTAAATAGAAATATAACTTCTCCATTAATATTGTTATCAATTAAGCATTCTTTGTCCTGTTTTTTGTCACTCCTGTTTCTTAGCAACATGAGACCTCTGCTGACCTCCAGTCATTCTGTTTGCATGTCATGTATAAAAATATGCACATAAATGTAAATGAGAGATTTGATTTGAAAAAGCACATATTTGGTCTGCTAAATGGTGGATGTGTTGTCACATGTGATTGACCTGGTTTCAGATGTCCTCTGTCCAAAAGATAAGTTGTTTGCCTGTAGAGTGAGCCTTTTCAAAGCGAGTTTGGTTTAGGACAGCTGGAATTTGGAAAATAAGACCATTGTGCATATATGAACGAGATGTTGGGGAGGGGGGCAAAAATTTCCAGAATTTAAAAATAAAAACTTTATAATAAAACTTTTGGAAATTCCCTTTTAGTCATCTTCAAAACACTCACCTTAAGATACAGTGAACCTGCCCCGGCACTTCTCCCATTCCTGGAAACATTTCCTATACTCGTCTTTTGTTACTGTGTCAGCAGCAGCAAATCATCTTTCCTTTAGATACAAAGAGAAGTCACAGGGAGCCAGATCTGTTAGAAAAGGCGGTTGTGAAGTAACAACCACATTGTTTTTGATCAAAAACTCTTTGGCTGATGTCACTATTTGTGCAAGTACATTGTCATTATGCAAAATATAGTTTACTCGAGCCACTGCTTTAGATATTTTTTCCTGATGCTTTCCCATAGACGCCTCAGTACTTCAGTGCAATGTCTCTGATTAACAGCAGTCCATGGGGAGCAAACTATTTATGAACAAGTCCATTGATGTCGAAAAATGCAATTATCACTGTCTCTTGAAAAATTGTCCTGATGGCTTAGAAAAAAAATGACCCAAGTCATCTGCATGATTGAAGAATAAACACCAGAAGTGTGCACTCAACATGATGCCACTTGGCAAATGAATTAACCACACTTGTAGGCATATGATACCTACTGGCATTTTTGAGAACTGTATGCTACTAACATGCTGCTGATGGATTCTGGGACTTTTTGGGTTTCCTTTCGTACATCACATGCTGTTTCTCTGTTTATGTTTCAACGTTATGATTTGTGTTTGTTGCATTTCTTTTTTAGACTATATTTGTAGTTATTGTAAAGGAAAATTGGACCATAAGTGGAAATACACTTAATAAAAATAACCTCAATTGAATTTGATATTTTAATCCATTGTATACATTAGACAGTTAATTATTATTAGATCTTTTTATATTCATTCAGTTTATGAACCCATGTCTCTTAAACAGGGTTGTACGGGGCATCAACACATACTAAAAATATTGGACCAGCCTAAAATGGGTCACGCAGCCTAGAATGCTCATGCAAGAATCCATACCAGGCAAACTGGGACTGTTTAGTCACTGGAAGAATAGCTAGACTGCATGAACAGAATTTGGAGCTGGGATTCTGGCGATATGACATAGCAGTTCTTACCACTTAAACTAACTCACTAGTAATATTTTAATATTTTTCTTATTTATCTCAAAAAAAAAAAAAACTATGGCTTGGCACTTATCCATATTACTAACCGAGAATGCTAAACCGGATGGATGCAGGGACATCCGGCCATGGGCCGTAGCCGCAAAAAGACGTACTGCGCAGGCGCCCCAAGAAATGAGGGGCCGCGAGAGGCGGATGAGGGGCCGCGAGAGGCGGACAAGACCACAGAAATAAGGAGTCAAAGAAATGAGGCGCGGCAAGCACAGAAAAAAGGAAAAGGCACAGAAAAAAGTAGTCAAACGCAGGTGCCGCACGAAACCCATTGCACACGAAACTAGCACACAAAAAAAAAGAAGACGCTCGCGCACAACAGCAAAGCTCCCCCCCCGCCCCCTACAGGCACCGGATGGGACACACACCAAGAGGGGGATTTAACAAGCCCCTGGAACACAAAAAAAAAAGAACACAAAACCACCCCACACACCCTACAAGCAATGGACGGGACACACACAAAGAGGGGGATTCAACAAGCCCCTGGAACACAAAAAGAAAGAAGACGCTCGCGCAACAACAATCCTCACCCCCACACATATCAATAAGAAGTGACACCCAAAGCCACATATCTAAAGGAAACGTCCATATTAAACATACGTCATCTCAACACCTTCACACTAGGCAGCATTGGTGGATCTCCTTACAATAAAGCACTATTAACCGTTCAACTGCAGAAAAGGCTCCATATTAACAGTGAGTGTGATTCTCCTTATTACTTATCCATATTTCGCACGCTGAGGAACAAACAAGTCATGAATCTCAGCTACCGGTGGTGCAAAACATGACAGGAAAAGAGCTGGCAAGCTGGCAGGTAAGATTAATGGATATAGGTATGGCTGACTCTTTAGAAATGCACTAGACCTGAAAAGGGTTTATGAAAATCATAATGTTGGCAGTGAACTTTATCTGTTCATATGCACTTTTTCACACAGGGTCAAAGTCTGTTTGGATGAAACTGACATACAGTCTGGTGATATGTTGTACTCCATTAAAGTGCATTACAAATCAGCAGGATTTTGTGGAGATCTGCCCTGCTATCTCAGTATTCATGACTGAAAAGTGTAAACCTCTGAAGAAATAATTTGAAATAGCCTATTAACTGATTTCAGACTGCACCTAATTACCTTGAAAACCAGATTGAAGGGTGGAGAGAACCTTTTTTTTATGATTTCTACAGTTCTGACAGAACAGCTGTTTAGTGGGCCATTGTGCAGACTGTAAACTTGACATTTTTCCAGCCTGAATGAGTCATAGACAGTGTGAAATTCTTGGTGCAGACATTAACACGGAGCCGACTGCATATAATGTCATATTTTTGGGACACTTCATAATCTTCTTGAATCTGTAACATTTTTAGAAATTCTTATGTTCGTCTTTATTAAGCAGATACAATAAGTAGTACCCTTAGGACAAATCAAATGTACTGTATTTGTAATGTACTAGGTGCATGTAAGTAGAGACTTCTGAGGAATGAAAAAATGGCATGGGCACTTATTACCATATAAAGCAAAGCAGATCTGTGAACTGACACTCTCTTGAATTAAGAATGGAAAGGAGCAAGATTCAGATCCAGACTCTTTGATGATCATCATAAGCAACCTTAGAATGGAGAGGTATTACATTTCTCCTCACAGATTCCTGTGTGTTTTGTATTTAATGTTGATATTTTCATTTTTGCGCAGTCTGTTACTATGATTATTACTTGAGATCAACAAACCATTAATAATTAGGATTTAACACAAAGTAGCTGTCATCACTTTTATGGCGCAACATAATGGCCATGATTTAACTTAGGATGACTGGATAAAGATAGCTAAAAAAGCAGGGATGAACAGGGGCATCAGAGCAAAATGCACCAGCCATCGACTTTCTTTGTCCAGCACCTAAGTTGCAGTCGATGAATAATAAACAGGACGTTTATTCTGAGACACAGTATGTGTCCAGGGATTACTAGGAGAATTAAAGGATAACCAGGAGATGGTTAACAAAGACAGAGATGTAGTCAGACTAGGCAAAAGGTCAAAATCAAAAAATCAAAAATGGAGTCTGGCAACCAGGACCAATGCATTTCAAGAAGGCAATATGGATCATACAAGAAATGAAGTTACAAGCTCAGTAAAGTGGTCAAAGTTTAAGGATGAACTAGAAATCAAATACAGAAGCATTAAAAATTCACACAAACTTTACAAGCATTTAGAGATGCACGCTGGTTACAAAGTAAGACCTATTCCAACCTCATCCCCATTTTCCTGTGTTATGAACTTACTGACTTCTACTACAACTTTGATAGTGATAGCCATTTTGATTGCCAGCAGCAGCACATTATTCATTTGCATAATGTAAAACAATAAATAACTTAATGTCCATAAACCATCTGGTCAAGAGAGAATTTCAGGGCAATTTTTGAGTGCCGCGTAATAACTAATTATATGATGTCAGTGACATGTTTAATATTTCATTAAGAGAAATATTTTCCAGCCTCTTCAAAGGGACAACAATTATCTCTTTGACTAAGAAAATAAAAGTGAATCATTTGAATGACTACAGATTGATGTCACTCTGGTTATGATGAAGTGCTTTGATAGACTGGTGCTGGGTCACATTAAACAGAATATTCCACATCATCAAGATCACATTCAATTTGTATGTTATTACAATTGGTCTACAATGAATGCCATATCCCAATGCACCTCATACAATCCTGCCACATCTGAATAATAAAAACTACTAGGTTGAAGTCATGTTTTTGGATTGCAGCTCAGAATTTAATACTATGGTACCAGCAAAGCCAACCCCCAAATTCATCAACTAACTGACAGATTTCCGCATAAGTGGATCAACAACATTGCATTGTTCATATTGAACCTCAGGATGGGCACTTCACAGGGTTCTGTGCTGATGATACCACTGTCACAGTCCTGATCATCAACAATGACCAGACGGCTTACAGAGAAGAGTTTGTATTTGATGACCACACCATCAAATGGTTTTTAGAAGGAGAGATATCTACATCTACATTGAAGGGGATGCAATTGAGAGGATCAGCAGCTCTAAATTTTTTAAGAATTACCATCTCCAATCAAATGAATGTTACATCCAAAAATGATATTTTTTATGTTATTATACCTATGTAATTTGTAGTGATAGAAGAGAAAATTGTTTTTTCGTGTTTCATGCAAAAGAGAGGTTCTGATAAAATACGGGTCTATCGTGTCCAATGTTGGTCAACAGCAAAAAATTAAAAAGTAAATAAACAAATAAATAACAGCAAAATCAAAATTTTTTGTTACTCGTATTATATAATCAACATGTTAAGTCATCCAGTCATTTGCTCACAATGTCCTGAACACATATTTTTACAAAAATCATGTTAAATATACCACTTCTAGAAAACGTTCTCGTGAACTAAAATGGAATGCAAATAGAGGCATCCAGTCTTTTGAATTGAAGACCTACCTCATTCATTCATCAGGAGTCAAGCCCAGTTACATCTTATTCATTGGCTAACACTTTGCATCCTGTTATATCAAAAACAAATGTGCAATGAGAGACACATAAAACTAAAGATTAAACATTAAAGAAAAGCAAGTGAAAACATTTTCAGAAAGCAAATATGCTTCGTATTTCTGCATATCTAAGATGCTTCAACAAGGCGAAGGTCAATTAATCTGTGCAGTTTCACAGACTGTTGCTAAATAAACCAGTTGTGGATTTGAATTTAAATGTAAAGATGGGAGAGGGTCTACAATTCAATTGCTCATTTGTGTTCGAGTTCATTCTATTTTAGTACATCAGAACATTTTTCAGACGTGATTTATTTAACAATATTATTGTAAAAATACATGTATATGGATATTGTAAACACAGAACTAGATAACCCGATATGTACATTATGCAACCTGAGTAATGTGACTTCTTTTCATGGACGTTTTTGATATAGTTTGCTTTTGTCCAATTCTGGTTAACTTCAGTAATGTTATCTCCATTCTACATGAAAATGTGAGAATATGAGAATACACATTTTTCTTGCCCATCATGGTAAATTACATGGAGTAAGTAACATATAAAAATATTTTTGGGTGAGTTATTCCTTTATCAAGAAGGATCAATCACTAATGCCTTTATTTCCTCAGACATATGAGGAAAGCTTAGATTTCTCCATTTGTTCTCACTAACTTCTACATGTGTATGCCAGAGTCAGTCCATCCTCACTGCCTGCATAATATCTTGGTATGGGATATGCTCAGCTGTGGATTGCAAAGCACTGCAGAGGGTGGTGAAGGATACAGGATACCATCATCTATATACTACACCGATCACTGTCCCACTTGGACAGAGGCAGTGGTGCTGTAAGAATTATGTTTCTAGACTTCTCTAGCACCTTCAACACCATCCAACCTCTGCTCCTTAGGGACAAGCTGACACAGATGGGAGCAGATTCATGCCTAGTGGCATGGATCATGGACTATCTTACAAACAGACCTCAGTATGTGCGTCTTGGGAACTGCAGGTCTGACATTGTGGTCAGCAACACAGGAGCGCCTCAGGGGACTATACTTTCTCTGGTCTTGTTCAGCCTATATACATCGGACATCCAATACAACTCGGAGTCCTGCCATGTGCAAAAGTTCGCTGACGACACTGCTATTCGTGGGCTGCATCAGGAGTGAGCAGGAAGAGGAATATAGGAACCTCATCAAGGACTTTGTTAAATGGTGCGACTCAAACCACCTACAACTGAACACCAGCAAAACCAGGGAGCTGGTGGTGGATTTTAGGAGGACCAGACCCCTCATGGACCCCGTGATTGTCAGAGGTGACTGTGTGCAGAGGGTGCAGACCTATAAATACCTGGGAGTGCAGCTGGATGATAAATTGGACTGGACTGCCAATACTGATTCTCTGTGCAAAACAGGACAGAGCAGGCTGTACTTCCTTAGAAGACTGGCGTCCTTCAACATCTGCAATAAGATGCCGCAGATGTTCTATCAGATGGTTGTGGTGAGCGCCCTCTTCTACGAGGTGGTGTGCTGGGTAGGCAGCATTAAGAAGAAGGACGCCTCACGCCTGGACAAACTAGTGAGGAAGACAGGCTCTATTGTAGGCACTGAGCTGGACAGTTTGACATCCGTGGCAGAGCGACGAGCGCTCAGCAGGCTCCTATCAATCATGGAGAATCCACTACATCCACTAAACAGTATCATCTGCAGACAGAGGAGCAGCTTCAGTGACAGACTGCTGTCACTGTCCTGCTCCACTGACAGACTGAGGAGATCGTTCCTCCCCCAAACTATGCGACTGTTCAATTCCACCCAGGGGGGTTAAACGTTAACATTATTCAAAGTTATTGTCTGTTTTTACCTGCATTTTTATTACTCTTTAATTTAATATTGTTTTTTGTATCAATATGCTGCTGCTGGAGTATGTGAATTTCCCCTTGGGATTAATAAAGTATCTATCTATCTATCTATCTATCTATCTATCTATCTATCTATCTATCTATCTATCTATCTATCTATCTATCTATCTATCTATCTATCTATCTATCTATCTATCTATCTATCTATCAAAGCATACTGCCTTAGAATTGCAACCTGTATTATTAAAGACTTCACCCACTTTAGTTGCATTTCTCATTCCTTCCTTCTGGCAAATGGTACAGGACCAGCCACACTTGCATCAGTAGATTCAGGGACAGTTTCTATCAACTGGTTCTAAGATTATTGAACAGCCAGTCATAATGTTGTCATACATATTCCTATTTTTATGTATTACACATACATTTTTATTCTAGGTTTATGTGCTTTGTGTATATTTTAGTGTCTTTTTATTATGTTATTTCTGTCACTATTCTGAGGAGACATGTACTGTAAGTATGAATTTCACTGCACCATGTACATATGACAATAAAGCCGAACTTGTACTAAAAGAAGACTTGACATTTACTATAGATCAAAACAGAGATAACAACAACAACGCAAAGAGAAATTTCATTGTCTGTTTCGGCACGGTCAGTTCAAATTTGTGCATGACCTGTCCTAAAATAAGTTTGACAAGCCCTGATATAAAAGATTATTATGTTCTGCAAAGAAACTCTTATCCACAAAATGAAGATTGGAAATAAAACAGAAGAGTAAAATCATTGTCACTTTAGTTAGCATTTCTCTACCTCAGAATGTTCAGATCTCTTGGGCAATTTTATATTCTTGTCACAGTTCGGGCAAAAGCACGTTGTTTTATGCTAGCAAAATACACAATAATAATGACATTTTTCAGCAAAGATGTAACATTTAGTTAAGTGAGAGTCAAATAGGATACAGTCTATTGCATCATGAAAAAAAAATCAAGATACAAAAAACAGGTTCAAAAGAATGAGTGTCTCTCATTACAATGCAGGGTTTAGTAATACATTAGAAACTCAAATGAAAACTTTTACAAATAATAGCAACCTCCTTGCCTTGCCAATCAGGTTTCATTTAAGCTGTCAACAAGTGCAGGTAATCAGAATATCGTCAAGTTCATGTAATTCAATAACATAATATAATGTGGAAAACATGCATTCATATTGACAAAAAGATCACAACATTGTAGTAAAACACATACTTTTAAAAATCACACAGTGGGATCATTTTGAATGCACACCCTGACTGGAAGAGTAAAATCCCCAAAAGCTTAATGAAAGAAGAAATAACTTTCATATTTAAATCATTGCTTTAGAAAATATGTATCACCCTAACTAGGTGGTTGCAATTTTTCTTTGTTACTAATATTTGAATTGCTTTTCCCATGATTGACAAAACATATTTGCAAAACTCTACACATTGTGCTGATATATTATTTCCTTAGGTATTCTTCTCAAGGTCTTCAAAAGTAGTTTTGTGTTTTCTCAGCTAATTCAGTTTTATATTTTATATATTTTACCTTGTAGATTTGCTAGTTTTTTGGGGTTTTTTTTTCAAAATGAATCGACAGCAACAGTAAACCTTAGTTTACTTAACTTAAAAAGGTTCATTTATGAGGTGAATGGTGTAGGCAGTGCTTGCACGATCACTGAATTCTGCTACAGCAATGTGCTTCTTTTTGGAATTAGCCAGGCCTCAATTGCTTGCCTACAGCTGGGGCAAAATGCCACTGCTTGATTTTTAACTGGTACAAAAAAGCATGAGCACGTTACCCCAATTTTGGCTTCCTTTCACTGGCTTCCTGTTCATTTTCGAATCCATTTTAAGATCCTTGTATTTGTTTTTAAATCCTTTAATGGTTGTGCCCCATTTTATCTGTCGGAGCTGCTGCACCCTTATGTACCGTCTCGCTCTCTCAGGTCAGCAGACCAGATGCTTTTATGTGTTCCTAAGTCACGAAAGACACAGAGGTGATCGGGCTTTTTCAGTTGCAGCTCCAAAACTCTGGAACAATTTGAAATTGCACGTTAGGCAGGCTCCTTCATTTGCTGTCTTTAAATCCTTTTGAAAACACTCTTTTACTCCATGGCCTTTAACCCATTATGATATGTTGAATATCTGTGTACTTTTTTATTATGAATTTCTTCGGCTCTTATGTGTTTGTTTCTTTTACCCTTTGGTTATTGTGTGTCTTATATGTTGGGTTTTCTTGTACAGTACTTTGGTCAGCCTTGGTGTTGTTTATAAAGTGCTTTATAAATAAATAAATACAGTAATGTTAAAAGCACTTTTTATTGTTATTTATTATTGCATATGCACAGCTGCAAAAAAAACATAGAATTACCTTGTTGTAGATATGATTATATAATAGTAACATAATACAACATAGGAGTCTCAAACATTTTGAACCCAATTCCAAGTCATGGGGAGTTGAAACCCTTCCTGATAGGCTTCTGCAGCAGGCAGAATAATCCTACTATATAAAAGCAGTCGGGATTGTCCTTCCGTCCCATGAGTGCAAAGCGTAGCAGTATTCCGCTTATCACAGACTTACTACTTGCGGCTTGCGCTACGAAGCGACGCAGTGTGAGCAGAGTTCTGGTGCTCCCATCGTTCCCTTGCTTTTGTGCGCGATGCACTGGAAAAATAGACAAAATTATGTCTCTGGAAATACTGTAATTAATGTTGATGGAGTACAAATGCCTCACCGCGTAGTAATATCAGGGGAGATGATGCTTGCTTATTCTCATCTATAGCTTATTTAGTGCATGAAACTCCATCTTGAGCGGTACAGATTCAGGCTGACATTGTACGACATGTTTTAAGTAATTGGTCAAGGTTTCAGCCATTTACAATGATGCCGTCAGGAATCTCTTATAGGCCTACAAATGAGCTTCAGTATCTCACTGAAATGTCAAAGTCTCAAACTTCTGAGCTAATGGCAGCGGAAGAGTTGTTCCCCTATGAGTTTCAAGTATATTATTATGGAGTCCTACACTCCAAGTTTGGACAGGCACTTGAGGGGATAAAAAAACTTAGATTTTCGGGAGATGTTATGAATGGGCACTTTGATGTTCTCATTCCCTACACTTACATGCCTGATGTACACATGGAGCACACACAAATTGAGGATAAAAGTCGGTCGCCTTAAAAGGCGGGTGAGCCTAGTATAATACAAATTTTGTATATTAATAACAAGAATAAAAAATCATTGCAGTAATGTAAATACACTGCACAACAAAGTTTTTGCTTCTTGAACACTGTTGGGTGTTTCTTATAGATTTTTGGGTGCTGATCACGAATATCACATCAAACTTTACCCATCACGTACCTTTCATTTTTGTCATGATTTTTTCTTATATTTGTATCCAAACATTTTTGCTCCCGTAAGTGACTTATCAACAACGGTTTGTGCAGACTGGGCATGTCCAGGCATGGAATCAGGCCAGGTTGGAAGCTGTTCTGTGGAAGTTGACATCCTGGGCATGCCTGGGCAGGTCTGAACGAGCTTGACGCTGTCTCACCATGCTATCAAGGTGGCTTGCATACACCGATCCTGCTCATTTGGTTAATATAGATAGTCAGTGTGTATGTATAGTATCAGTATAGTAGAGTACAGTATCTTTAGCAATATAACAATAAGTAAGCTTGATGCTATAGACGTTTTGGTGTTGGGCGATATGTCTCGTCAATGTCGTAACAGTCGCGATACATTCTGCTATATCTGTGGCGAATATACACTTGTTCCTCAGAGACGTTGGATGACTGCTCTTGTGAAGAAAGCTTATCATCTGTATTTCGACTGCAAAATTGGTGATCAAGACAAGGAATGGGCGCCTCACATTTGCTGTGCGACATGTGCTGTCAGTCTGAGAGCCTGGTTCAGAGACACTCGAAAGACAATGCCATTTGCTGTTCCGATGATATGGTGAGAACAGAAAGACCATGTGACAGACTGTTACTTCTGTTTGACTAATATGTCTGGTTTCTCTGCCAAAAACAAGAAGTCAATTGAATATCCTAATCTGCCTTCAGCAATGAGACCCGTGCCACATGACGACAGTCTTCCAATTCCGAAACCACCAGAGGACTGGACCTTAGACGAACCAGATGAAGAAACTGCAATGCATGGCACTGACAGTGACATTGACCCGGAT
The DNA here is from genome assembly GCF_900747795.2 of Erpetoichthys calabaricus. Taxonomy (NCBI): domain Eukaryota; kingdom Metazoa; phylum Chordata; class Cladistia; order Polypteriformes; family Polypteridae; genus Erpetoichthys; species Erpetoichthys calabaricus. The sequence goes on along the minus strand of NC_041399.2, from coordinate 168,903,537 downwards.
TTTGAACCGTGCTCATCAGGCGATCCACATCTGATAACACAGTCCGAATTGAACGATTTGATCAGAGATTTGGGTCTGTCAAAAGAAAATGCCGAGCTGCTGGGTTTGAGACTGCAGGAATGGTGTTTGCTGTCACCAAGTATGAAAATTTCTGTATTTCGAGGCCAACATCATAATATAGCCAAATTTTTTGCAAAAGTCGACAGTCTCTGTTTCTGTTGTGACATTGAAGGATTGTTCTCAGCCTTGGGTTGTGATCACAACCCAGAAGAGTGGCGTCTCATCATTGATTCATCAATGTTAAGCCTGAAAGCTATTCTGCTACACAATGGCAACGTTTGTCCTTCAGTACCTGTTGGCTATGCGGCACACATGAAAGAAACATGTGAGAATATGGAACTGTTGCTGAAGCACATCCAGTATAGCAGGTACAACTGGAATATCTCTGGAGATCTTATAGTCGTTGCTCTGTTACTAGGAATGCAGCTCGGCTATACAAAGTACTGTTGTTTCATTTGTGAATGGGACAGCCGTGCCAAAGAGTAACACTATTCTCGACAGAACTGGCCACTCCGTAAAATGTTAGTTCCAGGGCAGAAAAATGTGGCACATGAATCGCATGTCGACCTGGCAAAGATATTTTTGCCTCCTCTACACGTAAAACTGGGACTCATGAAGAATTTCGTGAAAGCACTGAACAAGGAAGGCGAAGGTTTTCGTTATTTAAGACAGATGTTCCCAAGAATAACTGACGCCAAGATCAAAGAGGGCATTTTTGTTGACTCCCAGATCAGACATGTTGTGAGTGAGAAGCAGTTTGAAGATCTGTTAGATGGGCTGGAAAAAATTGCCTGGAAAGCCTTCAAAGACATTGTTGACAATTATCTAGGCAATGACAGAGCCCCAAACTACATTCAGCAGGTAGATAAACTTCTCAAAGCATACAAGACAATGAAGTGCAACATGTCACCCAAGATTCATTTCCTCCACTCACACTTGGGACTTCTTCCCAAAATCTCGGTGCTGCCAGTGGCGAACATGGTGAAAGCTTTTACCAGGACATTGCTACAATGGAGAAACGATACCAGGGCAACTGGAATCTGTCAATGCTTGCTGGGTACTGTTGGACACTGCAACGTGATGCAACAGACATTGAATATAAAAGAAAATCAGGACCAAAGCACTTTTATTTCTGTTGAATTTAATAGCTTATACGAAACATAAACGTGACTAAATATGTTATTATCAGTAAACATATAAATGTCTATTTCTCAGAGTTCCAACGTGATGCAGTAAAAGCAAAATTATATTTGTGTATACCCAGTAGGTACCTGTCACAATCAGCAAAATCTTTTCAGGAAGCAAGACTTTTCAAAAAAATTGTTGTGCAGTGATATTAAGTTGAGTTATTAATGCCAGGATAATACCTAGGATTACTTAATGCTTGTTGTTAGATAATTTCAATATATAGATAGGGAAACTTTGTGGTGTAATTATACATGGGTGAATCAAAAATTATCTACACTCTCTAGAATTTATTTTAATCAACTTTCAGAAAAGACAAATACATAATTTTTCAACATCATCTTTCTGCTTCTTAATACAGTTTGTTCATTTGTCAACAAGCTTTTGTATTCCTTCATTAAAAAAATGTTTTAGGCTGAGCTGTCTTCTCCTCTTCATCAGGCGTGAATCTTCATCCTGGTAGGGCTTCTTTCTAAACCCAAGTCTGTCGTAGATTATTGCATAGACAGAGTCATGGCTGATTTGCAAATGATTTACTGTCACTTGTCTATTCAACAGAATCATTTCACGTGCACGCTCTGGCGTCTTCTTCATGGCTGACACTTGTGCGACCTTCCTTGAACTTCTCCATCCAATTATACACATTTCTTCACGGCAAAACACTTTCTCCATACTGTGCACAAAGTCTTTGATAAATATTGGCACCAGGCACACCCTCAGACCACAAAAAATGAATCACTGCACGTTGCTCTTCTTTCATGCAAATCACAAGTGGAGCAGCCATTGTTTCTCGCACCACAGTTACAAATGATCTGACATAACACATTCACACCTGCACAGCAGTGACTGTGAAGACAGGGACCTCGTACGGAAAGCCCTGATAAGACAGTGCTGCCAACAGAAGTTTTAATATAACCAGAGTGTGGGTAATTTTTGACTCACCCTTGTAGTTATATTTGCATAATAATACTGGTACAGAAAGGTCAAAACCAGAACTAAAGCAGAAGCATAAAAGTGTCTGATTTGTAATGACTGGATGTATTAACATTAACATTGCATAAATGAAAACAGAGTTCACAGTCTATGCAACCTGAGCTGCAATTGTTCTTCTTTTTATACAGTTCACAAGCAGAGAATTATAAGGCAGCCAGCTGTTGCCTAAAGACAGGGCACATCTGTCTCTAACCTCAGGTCCAAACTCTACAGTTGCATCCACTATACATTAGTTACAGAGCATACCACCCTTTGGCATCACCCTTCCTTCTGCAGTAGCATAACAACATGTTTCCCAGTGTCATTTATGCATTAAGGGTGAGTAGGGCACAGATACTCTTGATGTTGTACAAAAACAGTAATAACCTTCCCAAGGTTAATTGTACTTATGAAAATGTTTATAACAACCCTCAAGTTTGTCTTTTCAGGCATTTCTTTTTCAATTTTCTTTCATATGCTCAAAGTAATTACTTATCTATAAATATATTGCTTCTTGTAATATGTGAAATTGTCTTTGCACCAGGTGCTGCAGGCCTGTTTTAAGCTGAAGGGCAGGACCAATTGGCTCTGCAGTGTTTTCTATACACTTGAGGATGTGTGCGCAAGCCCAACCTGAACTTTACATTTTTGTGATGCATCTTGAAGGTTATCATCTTATTAAAACATTGTTTTGTTTTGTGTTTTTTTTTTTTAATTGCGAGTTTTCTCATCCAAATCAAGTTCCAATTCACATCAGAGAAATGGTAGGAATAGTAAAGAATCTTTTGCACTACATAAAGGTAACTCCAGTAATTTGAAAAAAAGAACAATGAAAATTCTGTTTCAGCAATGCATTGTTCATGAGATATTACACTGCATCTTGATTTTTAAGTACCACTGTGGAGGACCATGCTAAATTTCAAGAGCCACAGAGGAAACCTGCATGTGCAGCTTTAACACTAGAGAAAAGAAATCAGCAGTGTGCTGCTCCTGTATCAAAGACATATAGAATTCTGGTGTGACGAAAACCAGGTATGGATGTAAAAACATTTTTTTTTTCAATTTTTTTGTGGGCATTGACCACCAAAACCTGTACTGTTTCTGTCACGCAGTATGTGTGCAGTCTGCATATTCTTTCCATGTTATTTTGTCTTATTTTTGTCTTATTCTAAATTTAGTTGTTCAATGCTAACATAGCTAATTTTTCTGAATAGTCGGGTAGTTGTGAAGCTCTCACATTACTTAGTGTTTCGGTCTATATGACATGACAGACAGTTTCAGTAATCTGATGCCCATCGACCCACACTAGGCACCAACATTGTATTGTTTGACTTTTTTTTATTACATGACAGTTACATGAACTTGCATGTTTCATTAGTTATTAGAAAAAAATAGGGACAGATAGTAAGGCAAGTTTAAGTTCATGTCAGAGTCATCTGTACACTGTAAGATGCCTGGGGTCGCTGTTGCCTCTTAAACCCAACAGACAGACCCTCAGGACACAGGGTAAAAGCACTCAGAAGTATTTTAATGCTTCTTCTTCTTAAACAGTGCCTCCAACACACCCAGCCACGATAAACAGGCAAGTAAACCACAAATTCCAATAAATATAAATACAATTCTCTCCTCCACTCCTCCCAGCAAGCTCTGTCCTCTACCTCCCAACTCCGGCTCGCTTGCTGTGTCTCCAATAGTTCTTTATATAATCCTTGACCCGGAAGTGCTTCTGTCCTTCCTTCCGCATGACTTGCTAGCACTTCTGGGTCAGATACTTTTTTCTTCAACCCGGAAGTACTTCGGAGCTTCCGTCCTTGTGACTTGGGAGAACTTCTGGGCTATGGGTGAGGCATGACTCCTCCTGTCCTCTTGCAGCGTCCCCTAGCGGCACCCATGGTACCCAGGAAGGTTGCACTGTCTGATTCCATGTCCCATGGTGCCCTGCGGGAATCTGGGGCACTGCTGCAGTCCAGGGAAGCTGATGACAGTAATGATCTTTAACCTGAAAACAATGTAATTATTTGATTTTACAATTAATGAATTTTATTGTTTAAAAAAATTTATTTACTTTTAATTTGACACTTGCAATATTTTACAAAAAAATTTTTCAACAATAAAGAATTTAGCAGTTTATAACATTGCCTTTGCATCTCAACACACTTAATAAATGTTTAGATACTGCAGACATGAATGTATTGTATGTTTCAGGCATAATTTTGTTCCATTCTTCTTGAAAACAAGTCTTAAGATGTCCAACAGTAGGAGGTCTTTGTTATTGTATTTGGTGTTTCAAAATGCACCACACATTCTCAACTGGGGACAGCTCATATTGCAGGCCTGCCAGCCTCTTTGTATACAGCCATGCCTTTGAAATGCATGCAGAATATAGTTTTTTGCATTGTCTTGCTGAAATATGCATGGGTGTCCATGGAAGTGATGTCATTTTGAAGGGAGCATAGGTTGCCCCAAGTTTTGTATGTACATTTCAACATTAATGGTGCCTTCACAGAAGTGTAAGTCCCTCTTGCCCAGGGCACTGACACAATACCATACCATCACAGACACTGGCGCCAGGACTTGCATCTGGTAACAGTCTGGTTGGTCCTTTTCGTCTTTCGTCTGGAGAACATGATGTGCATTTCTTCCAAAAAGACCAGAAATCTCGATTTGTTCAAACACAATTCATGTTTCCACTGTGTGATGGTCCATCGCAGATGCCAGAGAAGTTGATTGTGCTTCTGGACGCTGTAATATAAGGCATCCTTTTTTCATGGTACAGGTAACTGGTCTTTATGGATGTAACTATGTATTGTATTACTTGATGAAGCTTTACCAAAGTACTCCTGAGTTCATGTGGTTATATCACTTATTGATGAATGATGGTTCTTGATGTAGTAACGTCTGAAGCATCAGTTAGGCCTGCTCCACTTATGCACTGAAATTTCTCTAGATTCCTTGAATCTTTTAATTATGCACTGTTGAAATACCCACATCCTTTCCGATTTGTCTTTGAGAAATATGTTTTTAAACTTTTGAATGATCATGTCACACGTTTATTGGAAAACTGACAATACTCTGCCCATCTTTGCTCCTAATGGAACTAGGCCTTTCCTGGATGCAGATTTTATAACAAGGCATGATTACAATCACCTGTTGAACATCATCTGTTTATACTCACATCATTATTTCTTTTGTTCATTCTTTATTGGCCCTGAATTTTCCAATCCCCACTTTTTTTGGAATGCCCTCAATGGTAGGAATGGACCTATATTTACAAAAAAATGACATTGACCAGATATTAAATTACCCATCTTGTTCCTTGCTTTTTAGTTTTATTTTCAATATCCCTGCCAGCCCAGCTTTTTCCAATTTAGGGATGTACTTTATTTGTTCCAAATATTTGCTTTTTACAGAAGCTTAAGAAATATTACAAAAAACTTCAATAACCTCCTCTAATACACTCAAGAATTATAAAAAAAAAGAAAACTTCTGACTTGGCTGAAGATAAAAGAGCAGTCACAGTTAGGCATTATAAAGGCATATTGCCACTGGCATAAAAGAAGCCCAGTATCATTACTTTACAGAATTCTGTTGAATAATTTGTTGACTGAATGTACTCAATGCTAGTGTGTCAGAGAGAATGTGCTGCATTGTTCACAATGGCTATCAGTTTTGTAATTCATCCTCTCCTCCACTACCTCCAGTTAGTATATCCCATTACTGAGTCTGCTTTTTTAATTAGCATGTTGAATCTTTGGGCTTCTCTTGAAGTGATGTTACTAGCCCCACATACTACAGCTCAGAGAATCACACTGGTAATCATGGAGTTCTAGAAGATGTGAAGTGTGGCACTACCTATATTAAATGGATGCAGCTAAGAAAAAAGTGAGTCTGCTCTGTATTTTCTTATATACCGTATATACTCACAGATAAGTTCTCCAGCGGATAAGTCGGGAGTTGATTTTAATGTATAATTTCTGGTATTTTATAATGTCAGTCGTATAAGTTGAATACGGTAAACTCACACTATTGGACCAAGAGATTATGATATGCTAACGCCCACCTGAGAGCGTAACCACGGAGCACACTGCCTATTTTTTTTGTCTATGCATTGTGCCTACGTGACCACACGGTAATACCAGAACTATTTTGAAGAGACATTTGCACTGTTTTGTGTTTTTTGTATCTCATACCCTCACAAACCTTTATTGTAAGAACATTCCTTATCTACAATGGAGCGTCCGATCAAAAGAAAATATGAAGCTGGTTTTAAAACAAACGTTGTTGAAGTAGAAATTGGTAACTGTCCTGCTGCAACAAACTTCGATGCGCCTGAGAAACTGATGCAAGATTAGAGGAGGCAAGAAGATGTAAAAAATAAAAAATTTAAGTGTCGCATTTTTGAACAGGCGCATAAGTCGGGTCTGATTTTATGATCTATTTTTCGGGTTTCAAGACCTGACTCATACGCGATTATACGGTAGTCTATATAAAGTATTTCTCCTTTATAGAGCCGGTCCAGTCTGACACAGATGTAGAACCCCTAGTACTTGTAGGAGTGGACCACCTCTATATCCAATAACCAGTTCCTTGGTTTTGCTGCTGTTAAGCTGCAGACAATTTTCATTGCACCAAGAAACCAAGCTCTTCACCTGACACTTATAGTTAATTTCATCCCCCTTGTCAGTACACACCATTAGTGCAGTATCATACGACAGTTTCTACTATTGACATAACCTGGTGTTATATTTATAGTCACAGGTGTACAGGGTGAAGAGAGAAGGCAACTTGGGACGGAGTGGTGGCTCTGAGGCTAAGGATCTGCGCTGGTATCCAGAAGGTTGCCAGTTTGAATCCCCGTCACTGCCAAAAGAGATCCTACTCTGCTGGGCCCTTGAGCAAGACCCTTAACCTATAATTGCTCCAGGGGCGCTGTACAATGGCTGACCCTGCGCTCTAACCCCAAGGGGTATGCGAAAACTAACAAATTTCTAATACGAGAAATCGTATAAGACGAAATAAAGAACAAAAAAACAAAAACTTTACTGTTTCTTGTGGTGCTCCGGTGTTGCTTACATCCACATTAGAGAGACAGTCCTTGAACGTCTGCCAAACAGATAGTGTTCTGCCCGATGGTGTGAAGAGGACCAGGAGATGAAACGTAGTCAAAACAAGAAACAAGTCGAAACCATAAAGACAAATCATTTTTGCACCAAAGACAAATCGCTAGCTAGAAATCAAAGTCAGAGAAAAAAACAGAAAGATTGGAGGCCAATTTGAGAAGGAAATACACACTAAGTTTAAAAGTGTTTTTATTCACATGATGGACACAATGTTAATCTTTGCACCGGAATTAAAGGGTCGCGTCAGTGACGTAAGGTGAGGTGAAGTCTGAAAGATCATTCCATGGCAGCCATGAGTAGCATGCCAGTAACAGGAATCATAAAATGGTGCCTCCCAGTTGCAAAACAAAATAATGTTGCAGTAACATGAATTAAGTAATCATTATATTCAGAAAACAAGTTCTAGAGAGAAAAAAACTAATATTCCCAGATATATCTTTGCTCTAAAAAATTTAATTCTAAGAAAAAAAATTCTCAAAGTGAACAAATCATAACAGATAGTCCATTATCCAGGACACTATAGGCTCACCCACCTACATAGCTCTGAGCTCACCCCTTAACAGGGATGGCTGTATGGTATTGAAGGCAGTGGAGAAACACAGCCACATCCTTCAGTTCAGTTTTGACCCACCATTTACTTTTACTTCACCTTTAGGGTTGTTTGTTTGCTCTGAACCTATAAAACTATCCTTCTTCTTCTTCTTTTGGCTGCTCTGTCATGATGCTATGTCCATCAGGCCAGTTTTGACCCACCATTTACATTAGTGGATTCTATTCTCCTTTTAGGATAGTTTGTTCACAGCACATAAAACCATCCAAAATGTCATCTTTTCATGATGGAAATTTGAAGGCTTTTAAATTTTCAAAAAGCAAAAATGTTTTAAAAGTCACATTTTTATACAGCTGCTACATTTTTTGAATACTGCCATGTTCTTTATGTCATTTTTGACCTGTAATATACATAACTGCAATTTACTCGTCATGGCATATTAAGGTTAAGGTTGAGGTTTAGGTTAAGGTTTCTTTATTTAGTCATGTTTACACAAGAAAATGCCATATGCCATGAAAACATCCTAAATGTCAATTGTTCCAAAATGTATCATTTGTACTACAGTTTAAGATGGCCAATCAATATAAAGTAGATTTAGTGTGAAAATATGACATCCTGGGCATCTAACGAGGGGTGTCAGAATCGGGTCAAAAAAGACCCATAAGGCACAGCATTAAGTCAGTGTTTCCAGACATTGTAAAAGATAAGATGTTTGTTTTACAGTATGTGTACAATTGTGTCACACACAAGACTACGTTAACTAGTGTACTTGTATTCCAGAGCTCACTGTAGTTTGCTCACCCTTCCCTATTACTTTAGCAGAGCATGTGTATAACTGAAATAAAACATGTATGTTACTAATAACCTTCCACTCTTCCATTAAGGTGTATAAAATATTATCAGATCTAAATGCCAAAACAAAGAAGCGTAATATCAGAATATTTCTGAGAATAGCACCCTGCAGCCTCATGTAGATTCCTCCTATAAAACCTGTCTCCTGTATGCTTCTGAAAATGATTTCTGCAATCAAGGATAAACTTATTTGCCTTTTGCAATTAACATACAGATTCAAAACATTCAAGCCTAGTGACTTGAATTATATTTTGTTGGATTTCATAAAGTAACAAAAAAAAAACACTCATTAAACATTTTGTAACTGCACAGGTACAAATATTAAACACATTTTTTTATATAAATATATATTTTTCCTTGCAGACCTACCACACAGACCTTAATGAGAGGTGGAATAATTATACTCAGTTTAATTTGCCTTTTAACAATTATGCTGGCTGTAATTTGGATTTTCCTTTAACACTGCACATCCAACTTTGGTGTAGACTTATCAGTGTGGAGCACATGGTCAAGTGTGTTGGAACTCTTAATAAGGCTGTCATAATAAAGTGAAATGGGCAGTCTAATGGAAATCTTTATCTACAACTGGTGCAGATGGAAAGCTTCTTCTACTAAGAATATCAATGACATGAAGTCAGCAGATAAACTGTGCTTGGAAATAACACTTCCCAATACACATTAGATCAGGTGTTAAGGGACTGAAATAGTTTAATGATTTAAATGTTAGCCTGTACTGAGTTGGCTTTTTTCAACATTTTCTCTTTGGTATTTTTATAGTGTTTGTTAGTATTAGCATAAATGCTGTTCATCATTTTCCTTTAATGCTACTATGCTACATGCTATTACATTAAAAAGATAATTGGAAATTAATATTTAAATTACTATGTAGTTGTTTTTAATAAGGCATGCATTATGATGCTCAATATTCGTATTATTTATTTTAAAGAAACATATTCACGGAATTTAGTTACCAGTACTGGAACTGAATAAAGACTTTTTAAACTTAGCAATTTTAACTAGATTAAATCTCTCTATTATAATAAAAAAATTTTGGGAAGAGAGACGAGACGTGACTTTCTCAGAGAGACATTTTCACGTCCCGCGAGACGAGACTTTGTGCCAAGAGATTTAACTACGCCCGGGGCTGGAAATAAAAGACAGAGTAGATGACAAAGTAGAACGTCATAAAGAATTCAAAAACCTTGGCACGATACACATGCAGAGCAGGTTAGAGATAATGGAAGTACAAAAATTCGAAAGTCTCAAAAAAATGATAGTAAAGATCGTATTAGCGCAAAAAAACGGAAATTATTACTCGATGAAATAACGGAACAGTGAAAAGAGATCAAGTATATTGTTTGGAATTAAACTTTAAGTCGGAGACTTGTAGATCTTCTATTTCGTGTTGCCATTAGGGAAAAGTAGTGTTTCTTCCCAATGAAGAGGCATATCCGTGAGAATTAAAAGATTTGTTGTTTGATGAAAGTGAAATCCGGACACGTTGTCATGTTTGTGTCACAGAGTTGCACAGATACACAGGAGATTTTACAGACAGAAACGTTATTCAAACACTTCAAACAAACATAAGTCTCTTTCAGGAGTGAATTGAGCTCTGTGTGTGGTCGGGGGGGGGGACTGTTCTGTCTCTCAATTAAAAGAATAGAAAAATCTTCCTCTTCACAGGGGTGCACCTCGGGAGCGGAACCCCCAACAGGAGCAGAAGATGTCTGGGGGATAAGAGAGACATTGCTGTGAGACAAAAGGAAAGATGTTGCACAGGCTTTTAAATGTTTAAAGTGCCACGCGAGATGCTGATCACACAGCGGCGTCAGCAGCAGCAGCAGCAGCTGATTGAGCAAAGAGGAGGTATTTCTTTCCCATTGTATCACCTTTTAAGAGTGGGTTTCGGAGGAGCGACTGCATTTACTTGGGGTGCATTCAGCCCCTCTCTTCACAATGTGAGCAGCAGAGACGCAAAGTGGCTGGCACATAGCGCAGGCCATTTGGCGAGCGAAGCCAGCAGGGAGTAAAACCCCCTAGAACTAGAAAAAATTATGTATGATTTTACATATGTTGGTAATTGTATCTGTTGCACAGGTAAGGGCCTGCTTTGTAATATGGCATCCTGGAGGTAAGCCTAATAGCAATCTATCCGTTCAGGGATGCCACAGTAAAAGAGATGGTAAGAATTCCTGAAAGCAATTGTCCCAGGGATAAATTAATCACAGAAGGGCGGTGAGTGACATAGGAGACAAGATGTTATTCACTCCCCAAAATGACAGCAGCTCCAGCTTTGTTATGTTTTAATGAGGGTTCATTTCCTGGCTTATGTTTATATTTCTTTTCCTTGTCTTTTTCATTCATTTTTCACTTTGGATGATTTATTATGATAATTTCTGTTGTTATTGCTCTGCTCATTTATCATTTTGTTGATATGTTTACTGTACTATTGTTTTTGTTATGTAGTTGCAGTGTGCTCTCAGTCTGTGATGATCCTGTGTTGATTGTGTCTTGGTCTCTATTTCTGGAAACAACACTATGTTTTGGGTTTAGTGCTGTTGTAGGGTGCATCAGATCACGACTAAGACTAAGTGGAGCTGGAGCACGGGAGCAAAATAGCATGCTCACCTGGACCACCTTGTGAGCAGGTTTAATGGACTTAGTATGGTGGGTGATGTTTTCAAAACGAACTCCACACACATGAGACACACTGTTATTGAACTTTGTGGCTGGCTGTGCCGTAAGATGGCTGCACCGACGAGAGCTCCATACACATTTCATTGTATGTTGACCCTGTGTTAACCTATATATGACAAATAAACCTAAACCTAAACCTAGACATGAAATAGCACTTATTTTATAGCATGATACTGAATCAAATATATTTAACTCAATGCCATAGAAAAAGATAAGTGATGCATGGGAATATTTATATTGGATAAATTAAAAAAATTGAAAAATACTGATCAACATGCATTTAACCATTAATCTTAAGTAAAAAGGCATAGTCTGCGGTGGGTTGGCACCCTGTCCGGCATTGGTTCCCTGCCATGCGCCCTGTGTTGGCTGGGACTGGCTCCAGCAGACCCCCGTGACCCTGTGTTCGGATTCAGCGGGTTGGAAAATGGATGGATGGAAAAAGGCATAGTTGGTGTATCTAAATAATTGTTCGGCTCCCATTTCATTGTGCACTGAAAGATGGTACCGGTTTCTTTTGTACTGTATTCCTTCAGCGTGTTGTAGAATTATCTTTGCTGGTGTCCTCCAGATCTGAGGCCTCTCACAACATGTCTTATACAGAACTTGTTCTATGCTGTGAAGTTTGTGCTGCGATGAGACTGGGCGTGTGGGTCTTCTATGAGTATTGCTTTGTTTCTTTGAATTTACTGTTTTCGTCAACTCTTTCTTGCCCCGTTTATGGATTTCAATTTAGGATTTTGTATTGGGACTTGTTTAATTTTGGATTGCCTAATTGGCAACTCCTTTTGCCTTCTTTTGTTCTTTTTAACATTTTGTGATATTTTGTTATTTTTGTTAATACACCTCCTTTTATAAAGATTAATTTGTGGCCTGTTACAAGCCAGGGGTTTATGGTAATCCCCTTACTTGTGAGAAAATTTTGATTATATTCTGGGACTTTTTTTTTTTTAATTTTTGAAGCCAATGCCCATTTGACCCATGGCAGACTGAAGCCAGATGTCTGGGAGTGAGCCTTATCTGGGCAGGCTAGCATTAACCTTGAACTGCTTTTTGGATCTGTTTTAGAGGCCTCCCACCTTTTTGACATTCTTATGTGTGTGTATCATATCAGGCTTATAGCTATCTGTTATTCAAGCCAATGCATAGTGTTTTTGCTGCAGAGATGCTGGGGGCCATCAAGAGGCGTGTGTGTGTGTGTGTGTTGGGGTTTTTATTGGATTAAGCCTGAGTGGTCCAAAGTGGTCTGAAAATGACCTCAGAAATGCTTACAGGATCAGGCTTAAAGGGTCTCCAGGCAGCTGAGCATGGTGTTACGTGTGGAGTTTTAGCAAGGGATCCCCTGAAAGGGAGAAAGAGACCAGTATGTTTCAGGAGGAAGGTGTTGAAAATAAAAAGGGGTGTTTTCCTTGGGCCTAATGGTGTGGGAAAGCAAATTAGCCACCCCATAGTTAGATAGGTTCTCCTTTTAGTATTAAATTTGCCCACACAGTTATAAGCATTAATATTATTACTATTGCTTTTCATCTTTCCTTTTTTTTGTTACTAAATCACCCTTTGTCATTACCTTGTCCTCAGTAATGTGGTTCTGGGTTTGGGTTTGCATGTCTGTCTGAGAAAGTCTCGATAGAAGTCACACTGTATTGTGTTTTCAGTGTACTGTAAATCCTCAGTATTCATGCAGTTCCTGCAGATTCACTTATCCGTGATTATAAAAATGTAACCCATATTGTGATATTTGCAGCTTACTCATGCCTATTCGTAGCCACACACAGTAGAACAAAAATTCTGTGAGGAATATTGTGCATGAACAACATGTCAGATTGACCAATAACAAGTCTGTGATGTCCTTAGGTATGTGGGGCTGTATGTTCACTGCACTGAATTGATCCATCTAGGTCTACAGTTGAACCCCATTCATGATGGGGACTGGGACTTGCAATTGTTTCACACAAACAAGGAATTTCTGGTAAGTACAGGTCATAATCTTACACTGATCCAGTCCTGCCTTTTGTACACAATGTTCATCTCTACTACAGATTGGAAATTTTAGCGAAGTCCTCGGATTGACCCTTCTATGGTCTGTAGTGGAGCACCTGAAAGACAACTGAACTTAACTACAGAGGAAGTGAAAGAGGTAAGAAGGTTTCCATGGGTGAACTTGCAGAAAGATCATTACCGAACCATAACCTAACCCCCATTTATTTCATAGGATCAATGCTTCAGTATCCACAGTTTCCATTTGCATGGGGTTTTTCAGGAACGCAATCCCCAGGGTATAAAGAGAATTGACTATATATGAGAAACTCTTTAATATACTATTAATAGATGATACAGCACATAACAGATGCACTGGTATTTTAAGAATATAAACCATCAAGACAATGATAATTATATCAACATTAAATCATATGAAAAAGCTATCTTGAGGGTGTGGTATATTTATTTACTGTATTTGTGTTTTCAATTCAGTTAAATAAAATTAACCAGAAAATATAGCAAAATCAGGGAAATCGTAAATGTTCATACAGTACATGCAGAAGAGACAGAAAAGGTGTTTTTCGTTATCACAATTATAACAGAATACAGCTCACAGCTATTGCAGGATACACACTGCATAAGCGGTATCCTTAAATATTTATATACATTTTTTCCACCTTCTGCTGTGTAAGAAAGTGTTATTTTTACAAACAGCATGTCAGCAGTGTTTTTGGTCCAATTAACCAGTTAATGAGCACAGAAACAAAGAAAATAGCTCTGATTACTTCTCTGTCAAGTTGCCATTGTTGACAGCTGTGAAAAGTGAAACAGACGGTAAGGAACAGTCAATGTTCATTGAGTACTGCAGAATAAGGAACAACATGTGCAGTGCAGCACTGAAGCGGTTAGTTTACTACACCTTTTGAACTCATTTCGAATTGTAAGTTATTTTTAAGAATTCTTAATAAAAATATCTGCATAGTTATTAAACAATCAGCTAGCAAGTATCAGTTTGATAGATAACATTTAATATTATTTGTGTATAAATATTTTGAAGTCACATGTTGCCTTTTTGGGGCTTTTTTTCAAATGTACAAACATGCAGATAGAGAGACTCATTGAGCAGTATGGGACACATTTTTTAAACCAGACTATGATTCATGTCTGTTTACATATATATTTCATTTGTTTTGGGGAGAGATTTACTACCAAATTTACCAACATTTACACATAATTAAGGTAAATTCAAGAGTGATTGGTGTCTTCGTTGATATTCCATCTGTCACTTCAAATGTATGTGCAACTTAGACATCACTCATTGCTAGTTGGGTCCTTTCTTTTCTCCATTCGACTGTTTTCTAAATCAATTTTACTCAGCACATAGAGAGGTAATGAGCTCTGAACTGAATGCTAATCCATCACTGGAAACATTCTCAAACGTATACAGTACATCACACAATTAAGAGTCACCAATTAACAGTTTTCTCAAATGGCCTAGAAATAGAATGAATGAAATAGAATGTGTTGGAACCAGTTAAAAAAAAGAGTTAAATTGATCTGAAAGTAATGAGTCCAATACAAAAAAGTTTCAGTGAAGCTATACTGCACTGTCAATGTCTGATGTAGCATTGTAGAAAGGATCTTAAAGTTATTTCACAGCTGAATCCTCTGTAGCCTTTAGTTTATGGTAGGCAATAACTCAGTGATCATTATTCACATCCACAGGTACATTTTTCTATGCAGGATTTAAAGTTACATTTAAATGGGAGGATTTATTTGTTTTCTTTAGTGCATTTTGAGCTTTATGAATTAGAAACCATTAGACATTTTTTCATTTTTGGGCTCAAACCAAAGAACACATTGAAATATTTTTGAGATGATACTGCTGAAAATAAAGGGTAAAATGATAGTTAATAATTTACTTTGCCATTTTATGTTTTAGTAGAATCGAACACTTTACACCACCCACTGAAGTTTTGACAATTTTGAAATTAAATTTTACTTAATGGAAAAGAGAGTGTGCACAATTTTGCCTTTAGAAGAATAAAACAAAGCAAAAAACAAAACAAAACAAACTGAAGAGTGCCACACTAAATATTCTGTTGTATCTACAGGATTGTAAAGTACATGTTCCTATCAAAATTGAGAATTCTGTGCATGTATACTATACCGTACTGACTAGCTGATAAATTACGATGTGGATCGTCCTTCCACAGTTTGTATGATGCAGGCCATTTTCTATTGCTCTAATGCACTTATACAATTTTCGCCAACAGACAGTACTTAAACAAGTCTATGTCATCTCTTTAAGCAAGTGCTATGGAGGAATGTTTCAGACAAAAATGTAAAAAATACTAAACAAATACATATGTAAAAAATAAACCTGTTGTGAAATGTGTCAATGAAGAAATAGAAATGTAATGATATGTAAGCATAAATGTGTCAGAAAATGTGTCTTTGTTGCTTATTTCTTTACATATTTATCAAATTATTTCATTGTTTATTTATTTCAGTGACACTGCACGTAATGTGAAATATGACTCCAAATGGAAACTGTTGTTTTCACTTATTAGTGTTGACAGGATGAGTACTATATTTTTGTAAATGGTAAATTGATGATTAAGATTAGATTTAGATTAGATTATTTATTTATAAAAGCACATTTACAACAACAAAAGTTGTGCCAAAGTGCTGTAGAAAGCAGCATTAAAATAAACACAATACAAACAATCATGCAGAAGCAGTTTAATAAAAAAAAAAACCAATTAAAACCACCCCCCACAAACCCATTATACACAGTGAAAAGCAGAAGAAAGCAAGCAGGTCTTAAGGCGAGTTTTAAAAACCTTAATATAGGATGAAGACCTGATAGGGAAAGGCAGTTCATACCAAAACCTAGGAGGAATAATTGAGAAAGCTGTGTCTCCCCTAGACTTCAACAGAGATCTTGGAACTACAAGTAGTAGTTGTCCAGATGATTTCAATGCTCTTGGTTCCACGTAGGTTAAAAATGTACTGACACTCAAATAGTAATATTTTTAAAGATGAATTGTGCAATGCATTCTGGAAGAATTTGGCCAATATATCCCAATGCGACTGGAAGGTCTTGACTGAACATCTCAAAAACCTTTAAATTCAGGATGGTATCCACAATTCAGCTAAACTAACTTTCTATTGAATCCCCACCCTACAAAACTTATAGATAATTAGAGGACCCAGGTTCTACAAAATAGAATTTGGGATACCATGGAGCCTTTAATAAGTTCAAATAAAAATCTCAGTAACAGACCACACAGTCAAGCCTTCAGGGGGTACAAAATATGAATATGTTGGAAATTTATTGTCAATGACTAAGATTACTGAGTAACCCTTAGATGGAGGAAAGTTGGTGAGATAGTTCGCTGAATTATCTTCTTATGGAAGAGGGGAATGGGGGTAGAGGCAATGGGTTGTAACAACCCCCATGTAACCCCTGGATGAGACATACTTTGTCATGTTTGGCCACTAAAAATAATGTCGAACTTCCAGCAACTTGGAAATACCTGGGTGTCCCTATAAAGTTGAGGAATGACCCTGTTCCAACACATGCTTTACCACTAAGTTTGAGACAAATAAGTTCCCTTTATGTAATTTAGTAGGATGTAGAGAATTAACCCATGCACTCCTCTGGATTTTTTGTAGAAAACTGGAGAACTTCACTTTAATTACCCCCACAAATGTGCGCTCCAGTATGATGGATTTAGGCACCTTTAACACAGAATCCAGTTCAAAAAGTCATGTTAAGGCATTTGCCTTTGTATAATGCTCACCTGGGTCATAAGTAATCATAAAATTGAATCAACTTAAAAATAATTACCAGCACACTTTCCAGGTGTTCAATGGCTTAGCTAATCTTAAGTACTTTGTATTTTTATGGTGTGAGTGTGTGTGTGTATATATATATATATATATATATATATATATATATATATATATATATATATATATATATACTGCGGTGGGTTGGCACCCTGCCCGGGATTGGTTCCTGCCTTGTGCCCTGTGTTGGCTGGGATTGGCTCCAGCAGACCCCCGTGACCCTGTGTTCGGATTCAGCGGGTTGGAAAATGGATGGATGGATGGAGATATATATATATATATATATATATATATATATATATATATATATATATATATATATATATAAGAATGACCCAGAGACATTGGGAAGGTTTGGGGCAGCCACCCATATAATATTTCCTGGCTGCAAAATTGATTAAAGAGAACAAACATGTTGACATGACTGAGTCCAAAACAGAACTGATCATTGTCTTAAGATGGCAGCTTTTAAATGCTCGCAGAGGACGTGATGTCATCAGGACCGCAACCGGAAGTGACGTTGTTGGTTGCCCTGGAACCAGGCGAGATTTCCCGAGAATGGTCTGCAAGGGATCGAGAGAGAGAATTAGTACCCTTCGCCACGCCCTGGTCCAGCGTGGAATTACATTTATACAGGCCCTTTAGTTGTCCCTTAAACACGCGTGTGTGTATATTGTAAGTTCATGGGCAGCCCCTCCAACCAATGACAGCACTCCTCTAAGGGCAAATTTACTTGACAATAATTCCTAATTACCAATCTGTTCCCAAACTGTCTTGCTTATAGAAGAAGACAGCATTTTGTGTAGGGAATACAATGTACATATTCTATGTTGCATGCTGCTCTTGAAAACCAAAACTTGTCTTTCCTATTTCTACAGGCTCTGGGAGTGGTTCTTGGCTAGAAATTCTTGATTTTTTTAACCACCAGAAACATGAATGCCTCACATGCTCAATTTTCTCTCTTTCACTTCTAACATCTAGTGGCTAATTTTTGGACAGTACTCAATACTTCATCAAGTGTACTCTCTTAATCTTATTTTGCAGTTTTGGATTTGATTTCAGCAGATGGCCCACTCCAGAATAATGTGACTAATATAACATTTTTCACCCTGGATCAGCCAGTAGGGATTTAAATGAAATAATAAAGTTGCTCACAGTCTTATTGCCTTGTGTCAAATTTGGAAGCATAGTACAGGCAGTGTGAGTTTGATCTGGAATATCAAAGGTACTTGAAAATTCCTTTAGAAAGGTATCTAAATTCTGAGTACTTTGATGTTTGTTAAAATAGAAAGCTGATGTCCATTCAAGTGGCTTATCAGTTAGTAAACAGGCAATGAATGCCACCTTTGCCTTATCTTCAGCACAGATAAGGGGCTGCATAATAAGTATTAAGTACTAACTGTTATTGACTAACAAACCCACATAATTTCTTAGGATCCCCTAAAATTCTTTCCAGGTTGGGGATTCACTAGTGCAATTCTATTCAGATACCTACAGGTGACTTAGTTGCCTGTGTAAAAGCCCTGGTTTCATTCAAACTGTTTTGCTTAGTAGCTCTAAGACTTTAATTTGCTTGTTTATCTCAGCTTGTTCCTCTTTACAATGTTCGATTTCTGTCACTTTGTTTAT
Source organism: Erpetoichthys calabaricus (assembly GCF_900747795.2). Lineage (NCBI taxonomy): Eukaryota > Metazoa > Chordata > Cladistia > Polypteriformes > Polypteridae > Erpetoichthys > Erpetoichthys calabaricus. The sequence continues at coordinate 168,884,634 of NC_041399.2, read as the reverse complement.
CATTTCGGGGTTACTCACAATCCCTAGTTATGAGCTGACATGGCAGTCTCCAGTGTTGTTGTGAGTGAAAGAAAAGGCTGGGAGATGAGGTGCGAGAGGGAATTCTTGGTGAGGAATGAGCAAATATCAAAGCCAGCATGCAGAACAGAGCAAACGAAACATGAGCACAAAACTAGAATCAGGAGTCGAGGATAAAAAAGGAGATCAAACTGAAAAGCATGAGAACCTAGTGCTTGACCTACTTTGGTTTGAAAAGTGACTATTACTAAGAATTGAGTTTTATCCAGCCACCAGATACTGACATACTGAATCATCTTCACATTTATAGAGGAAGTTCCACTAACGTCACAGATGCACCAGTAGCGTTTACATGATATGTCCCAATGAGTTGCATATATAAAAGAATGGCCAAGATTAAATTAAAAAAATAACTTTGCCAAAATAAATTGAAATGGAAATAAATGAAGTAATTGCTTTATAATAAAAAACAATAAAATAATGAAAAAGTCGTGTAATAACACTTGTTACATAGACCACAAATGTGCCTCATTTCATCTGTTGTTTCCTTCTCTCCCAACTAAAGTGTCATGCTGGAGGTTCAATATTTCCCACCTTTAGAACTCCAGATTTCATGAATATATGCTTCTTGGGCTAGAAGAATTAATTTCCTTTATCAGAAGGATTGCTTTTGATCCAGCTTCTGACTTGCACAACATACTACTGTACTCCAAACTGAATTGGATTATGTGGGGTAATAAAATAATTGTGAGTAATGACAGTGCATGCTGCTTCACTGAAACAATGACTGACAAGGTGACTTTGCATGAAGTTTGCATTAACATTACAAACACTTGTACAGTTCTGAAGACTTGCCAAATGTGCTTATTAGGACTGAGGCAACATCAAAGCAAAGTGCCCTATGGGAGTTCCAATGACATCAGCTCACAAAGTGGAAGCATTCATATATTGTAGCAAAATAAATGACAATAAAAATATTTCACAATTGATATGACTATATATGGTTAAAATGACAAGACTAACATGTTTTTAAAAATTATAAATAAAGTCGGAGGATTCAAGGCATAATCTTAATATCAAGTCCCTTACAAGAAGCTAATTCATCTCAGTTCAGTTAAAGTGAATGTGTGCATTAGAATTGAACTTGATTAACATGTTTTTGCAGGCTGTCTTAAACTTTATTTAATTCAACAGACACACATTACTTTTAATGTACATCCGTATACCATATATAATTGTGGATTATAGATTGTACATGCCCTAAAGTAGTATGAAGCTTAACATTAACCCGTAGTTTCTCGTTGAAGATGGCAGCACAATTTCCAGCGTGCTCTAAGGACCAAATAAAACAAGACACCTTGAAAGTTGGAACATGCACAGAAACCAATTAAAATGTATCTATCTACCTGGAGGTTGTTTCTTAAATATGCAGAACATTATAAGCTGCAAATTTATCTATCAGTCACTGAAAGAACCTTCAGCTCTAAGCCATAAAATCTGTGAAAATGGGCTTCATCTTAGATTTAATGTGCATTCTCCATGCAAGTTGTTGTAATGAACTCTTTGGATATGCATTATGTTCCTAGGACATAGTCACTCCTGGCATTGCTCTCTATAAAATGCTTTGTGAGTGATAGTTTTTTCAATAAACGTCAATGTTTTACCTTTCCTTTTCACACCATGATGAAGTCGGAGCTGAATTAAATAAGATTAAACTTCAATAATGTATGATTTGGAATGCTGCTTTTAGTAGTCTGCATGTGCTCAGCAATTTCCTGTCTATAAACTCCCTAAATTTCAAGCTGAAATATATTATGGTGCTGTGGGTTTGGGCAAACATTCATCAATGCCTAGAATTCTGCATGCGTGTAATTTGCACACCATTAGAAAGAACTGAATGTTATGCTTGAATGAGTGTTTTTGATTCTCTAATTTGTAATTATTGTTGTGGGCGATTATGTCATTATAAAATGGACTGTAAATCCAATGATAAATGTTCTGATAAATTAATAGTACACATATATACTGAATTTAAAATGAAAATCTTTTTTTCTGTGCAAATGTTTTAGCATACATTGAAACATAACTAATTACTACTTGTGTTCAATAGCCTGTTTTGAGGTGGGCAGATTATTTTATACATGAAATATACCCAAATTTAAAATGTGCATAACTTTTTTCCACTTCTGCAAAAAATATCTAAAATGTATTTAATAAAAGTGTATGTCACTGTAACAAAGATTTCACCCTTATAATGTGCAATATCACACTGCTGCCTTTTCCTTTAAAATGCTATAATTGTATGCTGAGTTTATCACCAGCAATTCAATTTTAACTATGCCATGGACAAAAAACATCTTTTCAGTTTAAAACAAGAGTATAGAATAGAAAGGTGTGGCTTTATTACATATACCTAACCATTTCGAAAGACTGTGTTTTGGCTGGCGCAATATCACTTCTTATCCCTCTGCCTGTCATGTGCTTAAGTAACCAAGTTGTTGCAGCAAGAATCAAAGCAGGTCTGTGTTTACTCAGTGGCTGAACGCCTTTGTTAAATACACACACTGTGGAATTAAGATATGGATTTTATTGCAGGTGTTTCACTATTGAACCTCCACCTATTCCACCACCATCTCCACATTTAAAAATGAAAAAAAATGGTATCCACCTGCTGTATTTTACTATAGAAATGAATGTGTAGTAGTTTTTACACTTTTTTTCTGACTATTATGTATTCAACCAAGAGTGTAACTTTTAGCAGCATTTTTGTAAATACCAAGCTACCACAAACAAAAATTCAACATATTAACAAGAAAATAAATCCATAGAAAAGTATGAGATGACTTAGGTGGCATTCTTAAATGAATAATTGTTTCACTGGTCATTTTTCACTTTGCCAAAAGTCTTTAAGACGTATGGCAAATATCTATAGAAAGTTGTGTCACACTAATAGATAGTTAATCCCTTTTGAAGTTTTTGTCTCCAATAAGAATTCATTAGGATGTCATGGCTGTATTTTATATAGTTGGGACTCCATAATTATGGCGATTACTCTGTGATCTATCCATCTCTCCATTTTTTAACCCATTTTTTCCTAGAATTCCCAGATATCAGACAGGAATGAGCATAATGGATGGCAATCTATTGGTAAGCACCCTCATAGAAATAATTAATAATAATAAATAATGACATGGGCGGCACGGTGGCGCAGTGGGTAGCGCTGCTGCCTCGCAGTTGGGAGATCTGGGGACCTGGGTTCGCTTCCCGGGTCCTCCCTGTGTGGAGTTTGCATGTTCTCCCCGTGTCTGCGTGGGTTTCCTCCGGGCGCTCCGGTTTCCTCCCACAGTCCAAAGACATGCAGGTCAGGTGGATTGGTGATTCTAAATTGGCCCTAGTGTGTGCTTGGTGTGTGGGTGTGTTTGTGTGTGTCCTGCGGTGGGTTGGCACCCTGCCCGGGATTGGTTCCTGCCTTGTGCCCTGTGTTGGCTGGGATTGGCTCCAGCAGACCCCCGTGACCCTGTGTTCGGATTCAGCGGGTTGGAAAATGGATGGATGGATAATGACATTCATATAGTGCTTTTCTAACCTGCTTAAAGTGCTTTACATAGACAGTGGGGAGACACTTCAACCACCTCCAATATGTAGCATCCACCTAGATGATGCAGCAGCAGTCATTATTGTGCCAGTATGATCAGCACATTTTAGCTACCAGGTGGTGAAGGAGTGAGAGACAATTAGAGACAGGGAATAATTTGTGGGGCCAGAATGACTAGGATATGGTAGGTAATTTAGCCAGGACATTGGGAAACACTCAAAGCCCAGAGATATTTTATGAGCATGGAGAGGTAGAACCTCAATTTTACATCTCATTTGAAGAATGGCACCAGTTTTTACAGGAGTGTCCTCATCACTGCACTACAGTATTGGAATCCACACACAGACCACAGGGTAAGTCCCCCCTGTTGGCCTCACCAACACCTCATCAAGCTTTTCCTAGATGATCTCCCATCCAAGTACGCTCCAGGCTCAAACATGCTCAGCATCAGGTTGATTGCAAAATTCCAGAACTGCTGTCTCATATATCCAAGACACAGGGTTGAATCTTGTCGTGGTCAGTGTCAGTGTTGACATCCTACATTCTCTCCACTTACTTCCGCTTTTCACCATTATCTTAAAGTTATGCAGGTTAGGTTTGTTGCCAAATCTACATTGACCCTATATTAGTGAGAATAAGTGTGCGAGTGAGTTTGCCCTGCCAGGGTCAGCTCTTCTCCTACCTCTTCTCCTATCCAATTTCCAGCAACCCTTAATTAGAAAAGGAGATTTGGAAAATAGATAGATAGCACTATTCTTACACGCATGTTTTTAGGATGTAAGTGGAAAATAAAGTTCCAGGAGCAATCAGAAGCTCGTCACAGGCAGCCATGATCTGAGAACTGTAAGGTAGCAAGGTTAACCACAATCATCACAATGTCACTTGACAATTATAACATCAATACATTTTTTTTGTTTGGATTTGCTTTGTTAATTCCCCAACGGGAAATTGTCTTTTCGCATTTTGCTTGGGGGTCCGCCACTATACAGCACCCCTGGAGCAATTTACAGATTAAGATCCTTGCTCTGGCAATAACAGGATTTGAACCGGCAATCTTCCAGATATCAGCACAGACCCTAAGCCACAGAGACACCAAAGAATAAACTATTAAAACAGTAGAATCAATAGACTAGAAACACAAAGATGTATTCCGGGAGACAGGGTAATAGACCTTCCTCTGGTACATTTATAATTATTATTATCTATACACTATGACAACCTAAAACTTAATATGCAAGGTCAGAGATCACAGCACTTTAAACTGTTAGAGTGTGGTCCCAAAAGACTTGTTAACACTTAACTTTGTGTCAAGTAATACAAAGAAAAAGGAAGTAAACACACAATCCGTAAGTCATTAAATGTGAGAAAACACACCTGGAGTTTGCTTTATTAATAAACACATTTTTAAGAGATTTTTGAAGAATAATATCACAGTAGCAGGACATTTTAAAATAACCCCAAAACATTCACATTATCATCAAATTAAGACCAAACATGCCTATGAAAATAATACTGTATATGTGTCATGGAAATTCTTATATTAGTTTCAATGATCTTTGAAGACATAAGCCAATACAGCTGTCCAGTTGAGTGCATCACTTACTTGGCACCTGTATTGATACAAATGAGAGCAGGTCTCCCTTTTCATTAGTAAACAGAAGTTCATAGCTGATGCAAATGTAATTTCCTTATCTCACATGCTCAAATATCCTACAGGATAGAGAGCACAGGAAACTCCGTGAGCAACTACGTTTATAAATGGTCTTCTTGCCGAATGCCATAGTAAGCAAATGGTCAAAACAATTACCAGAATATGATAGTCTAAATATTGTTGGTTGACTCCTGACCATGTTTCTTCCAAAGGATTTTTTATTTTATCAAGGGTGTGACTGTTCATATGTGATCACTAAAAGTAAGCAACTGAAATCATAGGAGAGAATTGTAGAAAACTCCAGGGAGCACATCCTGTACATTTGTCTGCTTCGTACTTATTCCTGAAGACATGGATCAGAATGAAGATCCACAGTCTCCAGCCAGCTCATGCTAACGTCCATCATTACCACCCTACTAACTTTTAAAAAGAGGGGCAAACAGATAAATGTGTAGTAGACGACTCATTATTGGTTTTGTTTATTTATATAGCACATTTAAAACAACTAGAAGTTGACCAAAGTACTGAACATAGAATAAATGATAACATTATGAAATAAAAGCCAGATAAAGAATTATTAAAAAGAAAAACAAAACGGAAACATTATACGTACATGAACACACATATACCAACACACAAACATGAATAGCTTATATAAAATCATGTAAAATAAAAATAAATACATAAGATGAACACAGTATAAACAGTCAGTCATTCAGTCATTATCCAACCCGCTATATCGTAACACAGGGTCACGGGGGTCTGCTGGAGTAAGGCAGGAACAAATCCCTAGACATGGTGCCAGCCCACCGCAGAAAAGTATAAACAATATAAGTAGAAAGATTTAACCATTCAAACACTCAAAATAAAAGTGCTTTGTTAGCAAAAACTTAAAACTATGAAGTGTGGAAACAGACCTTATTACGAGGGGCAAACCGTTCCACAATTTAGGACCAGCCGCTGCCAAAGCACTCTCGCCCCACAGTTTCAACCATGTGCATGGGACAATAAACGATAGGTGATCTGAAGACCTCAGTTTCCTGGCTGACAAATATGGAACAATAAGATCAGCTAAGTATGATGGAGCTGACCCATGTAGGGCTTTAACAGCATACACTAAAATCTTAAAATTCACTCTATAACAAACAGGGAGCCAATGAAGAGAGGCCAACACCGGAGAGATGTGATGCATTTTTTTGCTGCTGATCAAAACTCTCGCAGGCTGCATTCTGCACCATTTGCAGGTGAGACATTGTTGTTTCGGATATCCCAACATACGGTGCATTACAATAAACCAAACGAGGCATGACAAAAGCATGAATGAGCTTTTGTAGGTCATTGAATGACAAAAATGGCTTGGCATTATTGATCACCCTGAGGTTGAAAAAAATACTCTTTACCACAGCATTTACGTATCTGTTTGTCAAATTTTAAATTTGAAACCAAGATCACCCTGAGATTTTTAGCACATGGCTTTTAAGTATTACTGTACTTTCAGAGTGTAGGTTTTGTCAATTGCCAGTCATGCATGTGCAATGTGGAAATAAAAAACACAAAGGCAAAGTAAAAGATTTGGGGATTCACCTGAGCATCCTGCTTAACAGCACTGATGCTAGTGGAAAAAACAAACATTAAACAAATGAAAGAGCTCTGAATTTCAGTTCAGCAAATAGGCTTTAAATAAAGGGCTTCTGTGGGCTATTGTGGCTCTGATAAGTCCAGAAATGAACACCAACTATCAGTTGGTTCTATTCTTTTATCTGTGGTCACTCACCTACAGGGTTGTCCTCTGCTCTGGGGTGGATAAAGGAAGAGAGGGTAGTTACCTGTATCTCGCCAAAAGCCTTCTCCAGGTTTACCTGCTGTGCAAAGCCTCCGGCACACTCTCAGAACATGTGTGCATGACAACGCATCCTATTCAAAATCAGCAATATACAAGGTTTCAATGATGGAACTCCAACCCTTTGTCTATTTTTTGTTCCCTTATTTTACAATATGATCTACAGTATAATCACAAAAGCAACACGGGCTACAGAACAGAAATCCAGTGAGACATTGACTTCATTTACATCAGAATTTAGACCTGCTTATTTGAACAGCAAATGCACTAAAAACTTGTGAAAATTAGATTCATCATTTCAATTTGGTACTGTGACCCAACTCAAAATCTGACTTTCTCATAAATATGAGCATATGTGGACTTAGCAGACACCAAAAAATGATGACTCACTTTTAAGAGCAGAGTGATAAGGAAACTGCCACTGCTGTATAATAAAGACACCTGGACATCCAGAAATCTTCTACATGAAATAAATTTTGTTCATATATCACATTGTTTATTTTCTCAGGAGTATTCTGAAAATTAGGTAATTTACTAAAACTCAGCAATAGTGGGATATCCGTTCTTCCAGCATGGTGACATGTCCGTTTTTATTTTGCTTTTATTAAGTGAAATTCATAAATAAAGTAAATCAATTATATGGAAGGATATCTACAGAGTGTAAAGAAGCCTGACAACCCCATGTGTTATGTGCTTTGTAATATCTTTTTAATACAGAAAATGTCATCCTGCTGTGTTATACTTAATAAGATTTTGTGTTCTGGAAAATGACATGGCATTAAAAGAACTAAGTCAAAAATATGTTTAAGTAAAGTATCAATAGGCTGCTTGGTTAAACGACTGCCTATAGCATCTTGTCAGTGCTTTCCATGATCCTGTTCACTCAAATCAGCAAAAATCCAGAATGTGTAAGCAGTCCATTTTAAAGTATATGCACATAAATAATTAATGTAGGGGGCCACATATTCATTTTATCACTTAGCGTATGCTATCATTACTTACTACTGCTTGGATATTTGTTGTAGTATCACAACAGAAAACATTGTGATCCTCGCTGCTGCAAGGCTTGTATGTGGAAAATTTTTAATTTCTTTCAATCTGGTTACTAGATCATTTGGACTTTTAGTTTAAATATGTTTTTGGTGATCTCTCTGCAGTGGCTGGAGACCTCTTCTAATGCGTCTACAGAACGTTTGAATGTCATTTGTCTGATTTTTAGTCTTCTTTAAATATGACCACATTAGAAGTATGAATAGGGTCCTAGCTGCAGCGCTCTATGTGTGAAAATAGTTTCCACTTTCTATTAATTCCAAATCTGTAGTCCATAACATTCCATCAAATAAACGAATAAGCACAATTACAAAAAATAAATATGAGAATAATACAAGCCATGTCACAAATCGGCACCCATTTCAGACATAACATGAGCTGAAGGAAGGATAATTGGCAGGGTGGTGTGTGGTTGTAATACTGGATGAGAGGATGAAGCAGCTTTTCTCTTTTTTCTTCTCGGTATTCATATTGGAGATGATTGGTGTGTAGCAGCTCTAAGACAATCAAGTAAGATAAAAGCAGTTTAGTTTGCTTTAGAGTACAAGAAAAAACAGAACAACTCCAAACACTGTTTATGTCATCTCTCTAGGCAGCTGAAGCAAAACATCAGTTCAGGAAAAGATACTTCTGGATATAATTTAATGATTATGAAGACTGCATAGTGGTTAAAGTTTTAAAATATTGTAGTTTGGAAAGACATATCATCAAGGCATGACTTTTTCATTTCAAAGTGATGTTTATTTGTGCCTTAGAAGAGCTCCCATCTTTACTTGTGCACTATAACTCACTGACATAGCATGATTTTAAATTTAAACAAAAGCTGACAGTCCGGGAAGAACACTTCTAACTCTTTGACACAGAATTGTTTCATCGTCTTAAAGAGTAGAAGTCAAAAGCTTGAGTGACAGCAATGAGAATTCAGGAGCCAATTTAGAGTCCAGATTCAAAGTTTTAAGATGGAAAATTGGTCACAGCCTGTGATAGAAAGACGGATAGCAAGGGGATGTACCCAGAAAGGAACGAGAAATTCTGAGTATTAGATTTTTATTCTGTGCACAAGCGAAAGCAAAGTGGTGAGAAAATGATACAACCACACCAGTCTTGACAATCCACCACTATGTCAATATTACATCTCACAAATAATTAACTGCCATGTTATAGATCCTTATTTAGTAGAATGGCCAAATAACTGCATTTTGCTTTAACAGCTGGTGGTGCAACAGTTCATATTTTAAAGCAGGAAGTGTGACAATGCGGGTTCTGCTCCATGTTCACATCTTACTTCTGGGAGCTCTCGAACCCGACACTGTCGGTAATGTCACCGATTAGCTAGGCAGTGAAGATATGAACCATGAAGCAAGGGAATGGTGCAAAAAGTGCAAAAGTGCTTTTATTAAAATCAACAAAATCAAAAACAAAGTGTTCAAATAAATAAGTGCAGTGTCTCTCAAAGTTAATAAATAAATAATCCAATAAAAACAAGTGAACTGTGGAGGTTAAAACCACAATAGAAAAAAAAATCCTTTAAAACAGCAAGCTTAGAAACAATGGCTGGAAGCAGTCTTTCTTTAAAAATCCGGTGCTTACTTATTCCTTACTGGCGGCTCTCCTGCTTCTCCCCTATGAGCCCCGCAACAGGGGAGTCACCCTACCAGTAAAATGTAGCTCTCTTCAAATTCTGGTCCGGTAGCCCTCCAATCCCCGGCTATGTCGGGCTCCAGCTGGACTGAGACTTGGGTTCCTTCCCCAGCAGCCATCGCGCTCACGCTGGGGCTCAACACGCCCAAAGCCTCCTCGACTCCACTTCCTTCAACGGCCAGTCGACCCCTCTGCCGGTCACTCCAGCTCCTCAAAACTGCTCAGGTGGAGTGACTGCTTCAGTCTGCCCCCTCCAAGGGTTGGCCAAACACTCCTTCGGGGCTCTCCTACCAGCTGAATTTAAACTTTCACGAGCCTGCTCTCGCTCTTCCGCACCGGCTTTCTCCTTACTGCAGCCTTCTTCTCCATTGTCCTCCGTTCCTTCTCTCTCTTTTTTCCTTCCTCTTTTTCTCCTTTCATCTGCCTCGCACTTCTATTAAATATTACGGGGATGTGGATCAGATGTGGCAATTAACAGCTCCAGGAAACAATTACGGATGTGGATGACTCCTCACCTGTGCACTTAAGCGAGGACCGTCCGCATCACGAATCAACTGGGAACTGCTCCGGCCACACTACCTTGCCCCCTCTCTAAGCCGCAAAGGCGGCGATTGTTTATTTAAAAATTGGCCTTTTTGACTTGAGCTGTGGACCCGCTATACCTCAGAAAGATGTAGACCCTAAGTGAATTATGAAGAAGTTCCTAAGTTCTGTTACAGTTTGCTGCACCTTTCTGTGATGGCCAAAACAGTATCAAGGTAAACCTAAGGCTCAGTAAGAGGGGCTTCAGATGCAGTGCCTATAAAAAGTATTTACCCCTTTAGAGGTTTTCACATTTACTTGTTATACATTGTAGTGAGAAGTTAAGCAAAATGGCACTTTAATTGGCTAACTAGAAAGATTACAATATGCAAGCTTTTTTTTTTCAGGGGCATGAGTTGCCTCGAAAGCTTGCATATTGTGAACACCCATTAAGTTGGTATTTAGTAGATCTTCCTTTGACAGCCATGAAGGCCTTGAGTCTGTGTGGACATGTCTCTATCAGCTTTGCACATCTGGACTCTGTCATTCTTCCCCATACCTATTTACAAAACTGCTCAAGCACTATCAGGTTGCATGACAGATCATGAATGAACAATCTTTTTCAAGTCCAGCCACAAATTCTCAATCTGAACTATAACTGGGACACTCCAGGACATTAACATTGTTATTTCCTGTGCAGTTTTGATGGAAAACAAATCTTCTCCAAAGGTGCAGGTTTCTTGCAGACTACATGAGCTTTTCCTTCTGTATTTCCCCAGGTTGCATTAATTTTCTCATCCACCCTCACAAGCCTTCCAGGGTCTACTGTGTAGAAACATTCCCCATAGCATGATGTTGCCATCACCAAACCTCGTGCTGGAGGTGATGTTTTTTTGATAATGTGCACTGTTTAGCTTATGGCAATCATGGTATTTTGTTTGATGACCAAAAAGCTCAATTTTGGTCTCATCAGACTATAGAACCAACTTCCAGTTTCAGGGTCTTCCTATGTTCCTTATGGCAAACTCTACCTCAGATGTCATATGTGTGTTGTTTTTTTTAACAGTGGTTTCCTTTTTGCCACTTTCCCCTTTAAGCTGGTGAAGCACACTGTCAACAGTTGTTGTCTAAGCTGTCTCCCCAGTCTCAACCACTGCAGCTTCTTTCTCCTTCAGAGTTATCAAAGGTCTCTGAGTGGTCTCCCTCACTAGTCTTCTTCTTGCACAATCACCCAGTTTTTGTGGATGGCCTGCTCTAGGCAATTTTACAGCTGTGCCATACTCCATTTCCATTGCTTAATGTTTCATTTAACTGGACAGGGATATTCAGTGACTTGAATATTTTCTTGTCTCCATCCTCTGACTTGTAATTTTCTAAATACCTTTTCCCTCTGAGCTGCTGGAGTGTTCTTTTCAGGTTAGGTCATGATACTGACTCTCCTTATGGTGAAATCTTCCACACAGAGGTACATTTATACTACAATTATTTTAAAAACACAATTGGCTGTACCAGTGATGATTTAGGTGTGCCATATTAAAGAGGGCTTTGCGCTGATCTCATTATACTTATGAGATACTTTTGAGTATCTCATTATACTTATGAGATCAATGATTTTGTGTTTTTTATTTGTAATTAATTTAGAATACTTGCAGAGATCTGTTTTCATTCTGACATTATGTTGATCAGTGTCAAAAAAGACAAATTAAATCTGCTTTGGTTCAGTGTTGTGATTCAATTTGTTTAATAATGAAACATAAACATTTCCAAGAAAGTGAATAATTTTATAGGCATTGTACTTTAAGGCATGGTCTCAGGTGAGGAGAAGAAGTCTGTAGTGGTGCTACATGAATGAGGACATCTTAATGTGTTTTGAGCCAAATTGCATCTTTTGTAGTGTTGTCCCGTTTATATAGTGTATGGTGCGTCTGTCTACATGTTGTCCCAATGGAGATAAAGGGGAAAGGAGAACGCTTCAGGACCGTGACCCCTCAAGGTAATTTTCCTGTCCACCCATCAAGTCCATCCGGGTTATTTCCTATTTAAACAAGAGGAGGGAAAAGAAGGAGGTGAGAAGGAGAAGGAAACAAACCAGAACACAACCCCAAAATGCATCACAAGAGACAGACAACCGAAGATCCGGATTGTCACATACCTATCCACAGCTTGCTGCTCTCAATGCCGGACTTGTAACGATCTCGCCATTCTCACAAAACCCCAGGGTTCAGTAGTATCAGGTACACACTGAGGACCATATGGTGAGACCCTTTCTTTTTTATTTCGGGAAAGGAGCGAACAATCAAGTGCTTTCTTGTACGTCATAACTGTTTTATGTTGAATGTAGGGTCAAGGGAGGGTTTGCATTGTATTTTTAGTGCTGCACTGTTTCTTATAATATTTCGCCATTCACTTGTGGGGTTGTGGGTGTTAGGGGAGGGGAGAGGTGAGATATTTATACTGTTTTTCATTTATATATACAGTAATCCCTCCTCCATCGCGGGGGTTGCGTTCCAGAGCCACCCGCGAAATAAGAAAATCCGCGAAGTAGAAACCATAAGTTTATATGGTTATTTTTATATTGTCATGCTTGGGTCACAGATTTGCGCAGAAACACAGGAGGTTGTAGAGAGACAGGAACGTTATTCAAACACTGCAAACAAACATTTGTCTCTTTTTCAAAAGTTTAAACTGTGCTCCATGACAAGACAGAGATGACAGCTCTGTCTCACAATTAAAAGAATGCAAACATATCTTCCTCTTCAAAGGAGTGCGCGTCAGGAGCACAGACTGTCAGAAACAGAGAGTAGAGAAAAGCCAAGCAAAATGACACCTTTTATTGGCTAACTAAAAAGATTACAATATGCAAGCTTTCGAGGCAACTCAGGCCCCTTCTTCAGGCAAGAGAGGAAAGCAAACAAATCAATAGGGCTGTTTGGCTTTTAAGTATGCGAAGCACCGCCGGTACAAAGCTGTTGAAGGTGGCAGCTCACACCCCCTCCGTCAGGAGCAGGGAGAGAGAGAGAGAGAGAGAGAGAGAGAGAGAGAGAGAGAAAAACAAAGTCAAAAATCAATACGTGCCCTTTGAGCTTTTAAGTATGCGAAGCAGCATGTCGCTTCACGAAGCAGCTGCACACAGAAGGTAGCAACGTGAAGATAATCTTTCAGCATTTTTAGATGAGCGTCCGTATCGTCTAGGTGTGCGAACAGCCCCCCTGCTCACACCCCCTACGTCAGGATCAGAGAAAGTCAGCGCAAGAGAGAGATTGAGAAAAGTAAGTTGGGTAGCTTCTCAGCCATCTGTCAATAGCGTCCCTTGTATGAAATCAACTGGGCAAACCAACTGAGGAAGCATGTACCAGAAATTAAAAGACCCATTGTCCTCAGAAATCCGCGAACCAGCAAAAAATCCATGATATATATTTAAATATGCTTACATATAAAATCCGCGATAGAGTGAAGCCGCGAAAGGCGAAGCGCGATATAGCGAGGGATCACTGTATATATATATATATATATATATATATATATATATATATATATATATATATATATATATATAGTGACAGATTAAGGGTCTCCGTGACCCCTTGAACCCTCAGACCACACGTCAGACACCAGGTAAAATCCAAAGATGAATATTTATTATTATATCTAACGTGCACAAAGCACCTACACTCCACAATACTCATATAATTAATAAACAATAATCCAATCAATAAACAATCCTCCACACTCCCAGACGCGTTGCCACCCTTCCACCCAGCTCAGCTCAACTTCTGGGATTTCCCATCATTCTTTTATATTCCCTGACCCGGAAGTGGTTCCAGTCCTACAGTCCATGATTCCTGAACACTTCTGGGTCAGATTAAAAGTCCTTTTCTTCAATTTGGAAGCACGTCGTTCCTTCCGGTCATGTGATTATGACGCACTTCCGGGCTATAGGGCACGTAGCACTCTGTAAGCCTCCCTACAGTGGCTCCTGGTGGCCCCCATGGTATCCAGCAGGGTTGTTTATAAAAACTACACCGTCCATAATGCCCTGATGGAATTTGGGGACCTTCCATGCTGCTGGAAGGACTCCATCTAGTGGCCTGGAGGTGTGGACCGGCTATCCCTCACAATATATATATATATATACTAGCAAAATACCCGTGCTTTGCAGCGGAGAAGTAGTGTGTTAAAGAGGTTATGTAAACATATATATACATATACATATATACACATATCTACATATACATATATATATATATATATATATATATATATATAAATATACACATATCAACATATATATACATATATAATTATATATATATATATATACACATATCAACATATATATACATATATAATTATATATATATATATACACATATCAACATATATATATATACTAGCAAAATACCCGCGCTTCGCAGCGGAGAAGTAGTGTGTTAAAGAGGTAATGAAAAAGTAAAGGAAACATTTTAAAAATAACGTAACATGATTGTCAATGTAATTGTGTTGTCATTGTTATGAGTGTTGCTGTCATATATATATACATATACACATATACACACACATATACACACATATACAGATATATTATATATACATATACACATATATTTTTTATATATATATTTTTTATATATATATATATATATATATATATGTCTATACTAATAAAAGGCAAAGCCCTCACTGACTCACTGACTGACTGACTGACTGACTCGCTCATCACTAATTCTCCAACTTCCCGTGTAGGTAGAAGTCTGAAATTTGGCAGGCTCATTCCTTACAGCTTACTTACAAAAGTTAGGCAGGTTTTATTTCGAAATTCTACGCGTAATGGTCATAACTGGAACCTGTTTGACTGACTCACTCATCACAAATTCTCCAACTTCCCGTGTAGGTAGAAGGCTGAAATTTGGCAGGCTCATTCCTTACAGCTTACTTACAAAAGTTAGGCAGGTTTCATTTCGAAATTCTACGTGTAATGGTCATAACTGGAACCTATTTTTTGTCCATATACTCTAATGGAGGAGGCGGGAACGAAGGTAAATGACGTTAATTGTTGACTGTCTTTTAATACTGTGTACTTGTTGAGTGTCTTTTAATACTGTGTAAGCATACATATTAACACATGTGCAATTAAACGTGTGCATTTACGGGGTGATTTCTCAGGCTTAAAAGCTCGCCTTTTATTAAAAAGGTAAATGCAAACTCTTTTCATTCTGAAGGGCACAAACCACGTTAGATTTCAGCCGTTAAACGCGCAAAAATGTCAGTACACCAGATAAATAAGCGCAACATATTTTCAGTTGTATTGTATGCTTACAATACATATACAAATGTGTTAATCGTTAACTAATATTATGGGATGGTGTTTTTCGACTTGCGCCTTGATTTAAACGATTGCATGTCTTGGTGAGTTTGCGTAGCTTATTGTCAATATATTTACACCTCTTTTTAAGACTTAATTTAAAAAGGTTTTCTTTTCTTCTTAATTAAAATTTAAAAGCAATACTTCACCGCTGCGAAGCCCCTCTAGCGCTGACGTCTGACGTTCGATTACTGTAAGCGAGTGCAATGAGTGTGTACGCCTGATGAGCCAAGAATAAGGGGGAAACAGGTGTCGCGTACTCTTTGCATTATTTGACAGTAAACTATTTTCATCCATTCTATGATCTGCTTCTCACAACTGAAGGCACCGTGGCTGATGTTACCTGACTTGCTGGCCAACCATAAGCGTTACCTGGTAGGTAACCACCCACTCACTTCACTCCAATACGGGAATCGAACCTCGGACGTCAGCGCTAGAGGCGAAGCCCCTAAAATTGCGCCACGCCGTGTGGTTCGTTTATTTGACAGCATATAGATCGGGGGTAATTACATTTACGGCATTCGTAGTCTGATTCACAATCTGATTGTGTGGGTGGTTACCTACCAGGTAACGCTTATGGTTAGCCAGCAAGTCAGCTCGAAGTGATCACTCGAGTGAACGCAGCTTCACAAAAAAACAGATCCTTAACAAACTGTTATTGGTATATTTTCGGTCAATTTTAAAAGGCTTTCTTTTCTTCTTAATAAAAATTTAAAAGCA